>NW_024081074.1:1286309-1335945 GCF_003009895.1 Hyaena hyaena | reverse complement strand
GCCCTGCATTGGGCTCTGTGCTGACAGCACCAAGCCTGGACCCCACAGAGGGAGGGATTCTGTGTCTCCCTCTCTCTCTGCCCCTCCCCTGTTTGCATTCTGTCTCTCTCTCTTTAAAAAGTAAACATTAAAAAAAATTATAAGATAAAGCCCAATGCTGCTGCTGCTGCACTTCCCAACTCCGTGACCGGGACACGCCTGGGGTGCTGCTGAGCAACATAACCTGGACATATAAGCCCTCTAGCCCCCACCCCCAGTTCTCTCCCAGAAGGAGCCCTGCCCTCCTCTCCTTCTGAGCAGTGAACTCCCTTTCTGGACCTCATAGCCTCTACACAGATCTCTGTGTTCCCCCACATGCAACCCTGCCTCAGCATTGCCTAATTAAGCCTGTGCTGTGCTACTGCCCCACATGGTCATGTCCTCCCCTTGATCAGCCTCATCCCTCAAACCACTCCCCCCACACACATGCACCGGTATACAAATACATGCACGGATGAATGAAAGTAAAACTGGGGAAATCTAAATAAGACCAGAGGGTTGTATCGACATCAACACGCACTTTGTGATATTATACTATAATTTTGTAAAAGAAGGGAACCTTATTATTTCTTAAAACTTCATGTGAATATACAATTATCTCAATTAAAAAATTTGTCATTGGGGCACCTGGGTGGCTCAGTCAGTTAAGCGCCTGATGGTGCTGACAGCTCAGAGCCTGGAGCTGCTTCATATTCTGTGTCTCCCTCTCTCTCTGCCCCTCCCATGCTCACTCTCAGTCTCTCTAAAATAAATAAACATTAAATTTTTTTTTTTTTTTAATTTCTCTTACAGGCCCCTGGGTGGCTCAGTCAGCTGAGCATTTAACATGTGGTTTCAGCTCCGGTCATTATCTCACAGTTCATGAGTTCAATCCCAGCACTGGGCTCTGCGCTAACAGCTCAGGGCCTGCTTGGGATTTTCTCTCTCCCTCTCTCCCTGTCCCTCCTCCCGCTTGCTCGCTCTCTCTCTCTCAAAATAAATAAACTTAAAAAATTTTTTCTCTTAAAATATTCCTGGCTACTCACAAGTTCTGCCCACACCATCCTCAGTAAGATAAGTGATAGAATGAACTGGACTTTCCTCAGACCTGTGTGTTGGATACACCAGAACAGTCCCACAGGACTGCTGAGCAACAGACCCCATGCATGCTAACACAGACACACACACAAACACACACACTCGTGCACACCCTGACATGCCCTACTCAGGGGCCTCTGCCCTCTCCTGCTGGGCAGAACACGAGCGCAGTGTCCCACTGGTCTGCATGCTACCCTGGGCTCAATCGCCAACTCTGGGGCCATTCTGAGTCCCAACAGTCTTATCTGCAAAATGGGGATATGGCTCCAGCCTCCCAGGTGTTTCTTGTGAGACCAGAAATAGAGTCTGTGAAGTGCGTATCATCATCCCCATCTCACAGATGGGGACAGTTAGAACAAGGCTGGGTCAGCATCCCTGCCCTGGCCATTTGGTCCTGTGCACCTGCACCCTCCATGTGTCTGGGTCATCAGGATCCCCATGGAACGTGTGCGCATCAGGACACCCGCTTGGCCCAGATCAAATTCAAATCAGGACTTTGTTAAACAAATGTTCTCATTCTCAAACCTCCAGCCCCATGTGTGACAGCTGGTAGACTTCCAGGAGCTACAGGGTGGGGACTGAGGGGAAGCTGGAGAGCTTCAGGGGCAGACCCTTGAGGCTGGGACACAGGAAGGGCTGGAGGACCAGAGAGGTTGGCCCACAGTTGCACCCCCCGCCCTGGCCCTGGCCTGGGCCCTCCCATTCCCCAGCACACTAAGCCACAACACATCTGTCAGATCCTGGCTGGAACCTTCCACCCTGCCCCCCCAAACAAGGGAATAGCTGTGCTTGGCATGCCCAGGGCCTCGTCCATGATGGGGATGGGACAGGAGGCCCCGGGGAGGAAATTCCAGGAGGGCTTCTGAGACACCCCAAGCCTTGAACCCAGCAACTGGACAGGGGAGGGGACAGATCACCAACGCACCTCCAGGAAAGACAGGGCAAATGGCTGAGTCCAACCTTCCTCCTGGACAGCTGCCACAGCTGTGCTCCATGCTCAGTACAGGAAGACAGGCTCAGAGGACAGAGTCCCCAGGGCCGGTAGGAGTCGACTGCAGAGGGTCCGAATGCCAGAACCAGCCAAACTAATGAGAAGCCCAAGTAGCTCTGGTTATACACAAGCCCTGGTTGAGGGATTTTGTTAAAAATCTCTAAGTCTGTGAGAGGCCCCCAATCTCCCTGAACCACCCCACCATCTGGGGCCCCTTTTAGGCAGAGCTTGGGCAGGCCTGGGGCTGGTTAATGTGGGGGCTAGCCCAGCGCTCTGCACACAGACTGGAGACAGCTCAAAGACAGGCTTGGAGAGCCACCCTCATCTATATGCTAATTAGCCCATGCAAGAATTACAGGGTTAATTAAGCATCTCTGCCCTCCTTCCGTTTTATCTGCCCTGGACACGGAGGCAAGAGGAGGAAATCACAACCTCTGATCAAATTAGCTGTCCGCAGGCTGCCCGGGCCTTTCCTCTTCACAAGGCTTCAGAAACCCACCCCCCAAGTCCCTCGTGTTTATTTCAAAAGGCACGAGGGATTTAAAAAGTGATTAGGAATCAAACCCAGGAGCAGCCAGCCCTTGACCCTCTGCTCTCAATTTCCTTGGTACAGAGAGGGTGTTTTATCACAGCATCCAGGCCACATACTCCAAATCCGCAGGAAGATGACTGTCAAGGCGGGAGGCTGGGGGGTGGGGGAGCTGGGTGTGAGGGGCTTCCTCTTGCTCTCCTGGGCCTTGATCCAGCACCCCAGTACTTAAAACTGTCAGAAGAGCAATGGATTCTTCTGTTTCTGCCCTGGTGTGTGTCCCAGGTAAGTGATTTGAATTCTCTGCACGTCAGGTTTCTTATCCACTACATAAGGACGCCTCATCCACCTGCAAAGGAAGACCATGACATGCTGCGGGGACATGGTGGCCTGTGCAGTAAGCATCAAGAAATAAATAATGGGCAGAATGTCGATTTTCTTCCTTCCCTTTCTTGGCCAAGAAAACAGGAAGTTACCAAAATAAAACAAAAGAATTCATCTGGGGTCTTAGAATCGCCATTCGAGAAGCATAGATTCGGGTAGCAACCCAAACATTGTCCCGTTGAGGAGGAAAAGCCCAGGGCCTTTATTAGGAAACATTGCAGAAGTTTCCAGAAACCTGTACCGGTTGTCTTCTGAAAATGCTGATTGGAGGATATAATTACATTTTACAATGTACAAAATTATCTGAGTACATTATCACAGTAACTTGGAAAATATTTTTTGCAGAGTGTCCAATTTTTATCAAGAACGTGGGTACAGAGGTCTTCCATTCAGTCATATGCTTATGCCCAGTTCAATAGTTCAGTGCAGTTTCTGTTTCAGGGCGAAAAAAAAAACCAAAACAAAACAGATGAAGCTTTAGTCCCCAGAATAGTCTTGTGCTCGGAGGTTTTACACAGGTTCATGCCTTCCATTTATCCCCTAGTGCCCCAGTCTTGAGTTCTCGTTATTCTCTTCCGCAAAAAAGCCTCCCCAATAGCTCAGTGTGAACGCAGCAGCAGCAGGCTGAAACACCGGGGAAAGCCAGCTTCAGTAAATGTGTGCTGAACAAATGAGCTGCAAGGGCACTAGGTCAGTCAGAAGATGGCAGGAGGGCCCATGGGTATCCTTGACAGACACCAATCACCACCGTCTTCCCCGCCAGGGTCAGGGCCAGCCTCACGAGCGTCTCAAGAAGCACCCCAAGCAGCACGGCCAAGCAGCCAGAGTCGGAATACAAGATAAAGCCCATCACCAAATCCCATATAGCCACTTACAAACTGAGCCCCAGGGAGAGGCAGCTAGTTAGTGACAGTGATAGGAGCAGAGCGTGGCTCTCCTAACAGTCTCCACACACAGACTAAGTTCGTGAGTGTCAGCCTTGTGTCCCTGGACAGAGTGCAGTTATGAAGAGCCAAGCTTGGGCTCCTTCCACATGGAGCCTGGTGCATACACACCCTGTGAATGTGATGGGTGTTACTTCCATAATTAGGCATGTCACTTGGACAGCAGACTTCAAGACTGGGGAATTATTGGGTGGCCTGGGTGGCTCAGTTCATTAAGCATCTGACTCTGCTCAAGTCATGATCTCACAGCTCATGAGTTCCAGCCCCTCATCGGGCTCTGCTGACAGCTCAGAGCCTGGAGCCTGCTTCAGATTCTGTGTCTCCCATTTTCTCTGCCCCATCCCCGCTTGAGCGCTCTCTCTCTCTCTCTCTCTCAAAGATAAATAAACATTAAAAAATTTTTTTTAAACTTGGGGAATTATTAGGATCTAACCTAATCACATGAGCCCTTTAAAGCCAAGTTTTCTCCAGCTGGTGACAGCAGAGGAAGTGGGAGATTCGGAGCATAAGAAGGACTTAATGCACCTTTACTGGCTTGAAGATGGAAGGAGGCATGTGGCAAGAGTACAGGTGACCTTCAGAAACCAAGAGTGGTCCCCAGGGGACACCAGCAGGGCACATTAGTCCTACAACCACAAGGAACTGAGTGCTGCCATCAAAATGAATGACAAGCAAAGCCCCCAAATAGGCACTTCTGGAAAGAAGTCATCCAAATGGCCAACAGGTATGTGAAAAAGTGCTCAGTAACACTCATCACCAGGAAATGAAAATCAAAACCACAGTGAGCTATCAGCTCACACCTGCTAGAATGACTGTTCCCAAAGGACAAAAGATAAGTGTTGATGAGGATGTGGGGAAAATGGGAATTCTGTACAGTGGTTATGGGAATAAATTAGTACAGCCATTACGGAAATCAGTATGAGCTACAATATAACCCTGGGCATGTATTCAAAGGAATTGAAATCAGGATTTCAAAAAGATATTTGCACTCCCATATTCATTGCAGCATTATTTACAATAACTAAGACATGGACACAACCTAATTGTCCTTAGATAAATGGATAAGGGAAATGTGGTACATATATACAATGGAATATCATTCAGCCTTTAAAAAGAAGGAAATAACCTTTGTTACAACATGTATGGGGCTGGAGGACATTACACTACACAAAATAAGCCAGATACATGAAGACAAATACTGCATTATCTCACTTATATGTGGAATCTAAAATAGTGAAACTCATAGAAGCAGAGAATAGAATGGAGGTTGTCAGGGGCTAGAGGTGGGGAGAATTGGAGATATGCTGGTCAAAGGGACAAAGTTTAAGTTATTCGGGCAGGGTCAATAAGTCCCGGAGATCAAACGTGTGGCCTGGTGACCATAGTTAACAATACTGTGTTTTATACTTGAATTTGCTAAGAAGAGAGATCTCAAATTAAACCTAACCACATTGTACACACACACACACACACACACACACACAGTAACTCTATGATATAATGGATGTGTTCATTGATTGTGGCAATCATTTCACAATGTATGAATATATCAAACCATCATGCTGTATACCTTAAATATATATAATTTTTATATGTCCAAGAAAAAAAGGAATGAACAATAAAGCAATTTTTCCCCAGAGTCTCCAGAAACAAGCTCAGCCTGGTCAAACCTTGTATGTCAGCCTTGGAATTCCCTGAGCAGAGAACATAGCCACGCCATCCTGAAGCTCTGACTTACAGAGCTGAGAGCCGATACAGCTGCACAGCCTTGGTAATTGTTACACAGCACAGAAAGCAACACACGGAGGATGTACCACAAATGTGCAAGGAATCAATCTCAGGTGAATTACACTGAATCGCACTTGGTCTGGTGGGGCAGAGAAAGATCTACCTTGAATTGAATTCTGCTTTATTAGGCGCTGGGGAGAGAGCCTCAGGATCCACCAGCATGTTCTTGTCATAACTTATGCAAATCTTACCCAAGGAGAGAAAATCCTCATTGTGTTCCAGGACCACGTGAACTAGAATTGGCCTTGAGGAGTTCACCCAATGCTGCTGCAGATTTTTCCTCCATGGTGTCTCTGCGGACTGTGGGTGGGAGGGGAGAAGGAAGGGAGGGCTTGCTTGCTTCTTTGCACTTTCTTTTCACTTTGTCCTTTACAAAGCTTCAACCATTATGCTGTTGAAGGCACACACTATGCCCCACACCTCTATTCGTGTCTACCCCAGCCATGGTGCGGGGTAGGCTCTCAGATGGCTGTCTTCTTGAGCTGGTGCGTACCCTGCCCTGGCACCTGGTGCCCGACCCTCGTCTTCCCAACAGTGTAAGCCCATGTGGGCAGGAACTTCCCTGCGGTCTTGCCCCAGCCCCAGCCCAAGGCCAGGCCCTGGAAGGCACCAACAAACATCTTGTGCACTGCAAATGCCTAGAGATACAGCAAACCCCACGTGTAAAATAATTCAGCAGCGAACATGTGAGCTGACACTGGCGGCAGGGGAAAGGGCTTACCCAAGAGGAATGGCGGCCACCATGTTTCTTCCTAACGGCTGTGCATTTCCCTCGAGTCCCTTCCTGACTGCAGGTAAATGTGGAAGTCTGATCACACCTGTCATGGGCTCTCCCTCACAGCACTCCACTACAATGACATCAATGGGCTTTTTAAAATATATAAATCCATAAAGACTGAGAGAACGAGAGAGGGCACAGCAGCAGATGCCAAACAGCTGTGACATTTTGGAAACTAAAAAAAGGCTGGAGGAGAGAGGAGGGCACCTGACCCAGGAGGACCCAGGAAGCTGCCCTCAGGGAAGCGTAGAGGCAGTGCCCAAGGAAGGAAGTTGGCTGGCTCCAAACAAGCCCTCAGGGCCCAGGATAGGGATGCCCTGGGCACACCTGAAGGCTGGAAGGAAGCGTGGGGAGAGGGCCCCTAGTGGGACAACCGAGACGAGCACCATCAGTAATTGTGCGACAGACACAGGTCGTGCTGGCCTGGGAAGGAAACCCCAGGGACTGGTGAAAGCTGACAGACGTCCAGGGCCCCCCCGAGCTCCGGGGCCCTCCTGCAGTTCCTAAAGCCTGTACTCAGGACGTCAAAGGTTTGCTTCTGGAGAAACCAAGCCAGAAGGCCCAGCCTGCAGGACCCAAGCACAATGGAGGACAGACGTGAGATGCAGAAGAGAACCTGGATGAGAGAAAGCCTGCACTCAAAGAGCAGACACCACCGAGCTCACTCCTGGCTTGCACCTGCAGAGAGGACACAGGATTATTGTGCAGAAAAGAGACCCCAAGGCCCGATGTTTGAGGATACCCAAGGTCTCACTCCCTGCGGCTCACATACAGCAAAGCCTCTGGTTGACTGGCCCCCTCATATCCTAAGGGCGCCCCACTTGCTCCTAGTGCTTCATTGGTAAATCCCAGCCGGCAGCCAGCAATCATCAAACATTTGAGGCGATCCTCTAACGCTGGAAAATGAAACCAAAATAGAAAAAAAAAAACAAAAAAGGAAAAATTTTAAATCAGAAAGATCCTGCGGGCACAGAACAAGAATAAGGTTCTGTGGGAAAAGTAACAGATGCACGAAGAACTCTGAGAAAGTCAAATAATAATGTAATGGCTGAAATAAGTAGAACAAAAATTAGAGCAGAAAGAGATGGAAAGCAGAGAAAAGACAAGAAACCGAAAAGGTCAGTTCAGAAAATCTGCAATGTAGAAAAGGAAAATGGCAGGAGGGAAACTACTGATGAAACGATACTTAGTATTTTACAGGTGGTCTTGGTCCCTTCAGGTGACTGTAACAAAACTGCCGTGAACAGCAAACATGTATCCCTCGCAGGGCTGGAGGCTAAGTCCAAGGCCAGGCACCAACAGGGTCTGCAGCTGGTAAGGGCCCTCTTCCTGGTTCACTGAAGTCTGTCTTCTCCCTCTGTGTGTGCCCACATGGTGGAGGACTGATGGGCTCTCTGGGGACTCTATTTTTATGTTTTTATTTATTTCTGAGAGAGAGAGAGACATAGACAGCGTGAGCAGGGGAGGGTCAGAGAGAGAGGGAGACACAGAATCTGAAACAGTCTCCGGGCTCTGAGCTAGCTGTCAGCACTGAGCCCGACGCAGGACTCGAACCCACCAACCGTGTGATCATGACCTGAGCCGAAGTCGGCTGCCTAACCGACTGAGCCACCCAGACACTACTCCGTTTTTTGAGCAAAGCACCCCTAGAGGCCCCACCTCCTAATACCATCACATTGGGGTTTAGGTTTAACACATGAATATGCAGGGAGGGGGACACAAATTTTAGTCGATAGCATAGGTCATAAGGTTCAGACTGAAGGTGTCCACTGAGAGCCCAGCAAAATGAAAGAAAAAAGACCCTCAGGCCCAGACAGAGTGCCTGGAGCCAAGGTTCCCCTACACCCCACCCCTACCTTTTTCAGGACAAACACTGCAATGCGTATCCACTCCAGGGCTCCTTGGTAAGGCTGTGATGGGCACTCCCCCTGAAATCTAACTTGGCTGTCTTCCTCCTCCCTGCCCTGCTTCCCCACCCCTTCCCCCTTTCTCCTGGGAGTACCTCCTTAATGAGTCATCTTCACACAAACCCATGTCCCAGAGTCTGCTTGGAGGAAATCTTTTCAGATACAGAGGTACCCTTTTCATAACTTCACAACTTAGGGAGCTATTAGAGGACACGCTTCAGCAAAATGATGGTGTAAGCAGGAAAGGAAGCCGTGAGACCCAGGAGCCCATCCAGAGCGTGCTGCAAAGTAAGCCCCAGGATGACAGGCTGCTGGCGAGTCTGGAGAGCGACCAAGAGCCAGAAACCCCCATGGGAGGGTCTGGGAGAAAAGGAAACTGATAGAATGTCAATTTGACTATATAGAACTGATCTAGCAAAGTAGTTAGGAAAAATAAGTATAGGTACATGGAAAACCAAACAAAAGGAGAACATGCACATGTTAAGTCCAGGAAACATCGTCGTCGTCTACTTCACTTAGCGGGAAGCAAAATGTACTGTCATAGTAACAGAAACACTGATTATTGATTTAACCAAAAGTTGTGATAACAAGTACACGGAAAGATGGAGGAAGGGCCGATGCAAGGAAATCTGTGCCGAGCTAAATTGCCATCTTCCGCTGTAGTCAATAGACAATGTTTAAAATCGATTAATCAAGAAATAGCAGTATCAGCATATTATTTTGAAAAATGGAAATACCAGCTGTGAGCATTGCCAACAAAAATCTATTTGATAGGAATTTGTCTTTTTTAACCCCATTATTTCCAAAAAGATAAAGCATAGCTTCTGATGAAAGGTACACATACACACACATGCCTCCTACCCCACAAAAAAAAGAACAGAGCCATGGAGGATGGGGATAGAGAGGGGTGATGGGGGACAGAGCACATACAGAAGCCCTCTACTCAGGGGTCCACCAGGGTCACAGCCAAGGAAGACTCAGCAGCCATACACCACTGGATGCTCTCCATGCTCAGCAATTTAAAAACTCACCCTCTGTCTGAAAACTCTTACCCACCGTCAGTCATGGCTGCCTCAAATTCCACAATACAGACTCAGTTCTGAGTCAAGCGTTGCTCTCTCTTTAAGAGTGGTGTTCGCTTGCCAGGGCTGCACACCGCATTCAGTAATGGAAAATCACAGGCTGGGTTCCCATTCTAAAGTTTGTTTTCTGTTTGTTTGTTTAGAAAGTATGAGTGGAGGAGGGGCAGAGAGAGAGATAGAGAGAATCCCAAGCAGGCCCCAGGCTGTTAGAGCAGAGCTCAATATGGTTCATGACGTCAAGACCTGAACTGAAATCAAGAGTCAGACATGTAAACAACTGAGCCACCCAGGCACTCCACCTGGGTTCCCATCCTAGCTTCATGCCCTGGGCAGGCTGCTTCAAGTCTTAGAACCCAGCTTCTCTGTGTGGTGGGTGTCAAAAATGGTCACCATCCTTGGCAACCTCTCCTGCCATTCTGGGTGGCCCCAGTGGTTTGCTTTGACCAATAGCAAGTGACAGAAGTGACATCGTGCCCACCTTGAGTCTAGACCAAAAAAGAGGCCTTTGAGCTTCTATCCTTGATGCTCTTAGAACCCTCCACCGACATGGGAATGTGCCCAGGCTCGCCTGTGACAGTGAGAGATACTGTCACCCCCACACGCCAGCCAACTGCAAGCTGACTTCCAGACTTGGGAATGAGGCCACTCAGGACCAACAGGTGCCCCATCCACCCACCAGCATCATTCTAGCCCAGCCCAGACCAGAAGGAACCAGCCAGCAGAACTGTGAGCTAAATAGACAGTGGGGTGTTCTTTTAAGCCACAGAGTTTTGAGCAGGTTTGCTCTGTAGCAAGGAAAACCAATGTTTCCATGTGAAGTGATGATGCCAACACTTAGCTCACAGTGTTGTTAAGATGTAATGGTGATATATGAAATCACCGTAGGCAGTCAAAAAAAAAAATGTTCCTTACCTCTTGTCCCTATCTCCAATGCGTAAATGCGAAAGAGTTCCTAGCAACTGTTTTTCCCACTGAGGAGTCCAGACAGTGAGGTCAGGGCTCCCAAAGGAGAGAGAAGAGTCCCCCGTGCAGCCTTCCCACCCTTCCAGACATGCAGTCAGGGCCACACAGCCACCTGATGCAGCAGCAAGCAGCTCAGCTCCACAGGCGGCCCTGAAAAGGCGAATATTTAACTGCTGTCATTGGCTTATTGATTTTGCAATCACATTTTAAGATGCATAATCTGCCACCATCTACATTGGCCATTACAGCATCCTTCCAGGGGAGTTTTATCTCTGCCACCTGTGGACCAGACCCTGTGCCAGGAGACACAGAAAATGACTCTCCCTAATCACATTGGAATTGCAGCAAACACAGTTCATGGCAGACCCACCAGCCGTTCCCCAGATGTCAGTGGTGAATTAAATGATGAACCAGAACCCAAGAGTTCTCTGCACTGACCCTGCAAGGCATGACTCACTTAGCCACTGTGCTAAGCTTGTCTACTTTACACTGACTTACACAGGGACCTCACTTCTCCCTAGGGCTCTCCTACCCGAAAAGCATGGGGTTTGGAGTCTGAACATCTGGGCCAAGCCAGTCGTTCCACATCTAATAGACAGCATGGCCACAAGACATACACCCCAGAGTACATGGAACCACCCACAATCATCTGTTGTCTGCCAAAGATCTGAGCCCCTCCAAGAAAGTAGGCTTAGATGCTCTCTCCCACACAGACCCCCGCCAGAGAGAACCAGCAGGTGTCTTGGGTCTTCAAAGAGTGTCCTAAGCACCTAAGCTAGGCTCAAGGGAAGACATGATCCCCACCACCAGTAGATGTAGTCTACAATCAAAGTGCTTCAAAACGGTAAGGACCAGGCAGCTCATTGAGTCCACTCTAACGCCCATTTTATGGGTGAGCGAACAGTCACCCAGAGAGGGGTAGTGACCCGTCCAAGGGACCTCAGCTCCTGAATGGCTGCGCACAAAAGCAAATGCTTGATTGCCCATGCAGTGTTCTTTACACTGCAGGGCTTTCTCATGAGCAGACCTCAATGCTTAGAGAGAATGTGTGGTTTCCATGAATAAGAAAGTAGCTGGATGGACCTTGAGGGTGTTATGCTGAGCGAAATAAGTCAGGCAGAGAAGGACAAATATCATATGTTTGCACGTATAGGAGGATTAGGAGGAACTTTACTGAGGATCAAGGGGGAGAAGAAGGGTGGAAATGGTGGGGGAAAGGGAGAGAGGCAAACCATGAGAGACTCTTGAATGCTGACAAAAACTGAGGACTGATGGATGTGGGGGGGATGGGGGGGTGGGCATGGAGGAGGGCACTTTGGGGATGAGCACTGAGTGTTATGTGGAAACTAATTTGACAATAAACTATTTGTAAAAAAAAAAAAATAAAGGCAGAAGATGTCAGAATATAAAAAAAAAAATACCTTTTCATAAAAAAAAAAAAAAAGAAAGTAGCAAACCAGGCTTTGCCTGCTCTAGATAACATAATCTTGACTATGGGTGAAAAACTATCCATCTACAGGGCTTTTTAACTCAGGACTAGATGCAGCTAACCAAGAGATTCATTGGCATTGCTTGAACACATACCACCTGAGAAGATCTATGAATGATTCACCTACATTAATGGCAGCAACATGAAGGGTAGACAGAAGATTCTGAAACCAGCATCTAGGACCATGTGGCTAGTCTATGTTCCTCTCATACCAGATTATCTGGATTCTCTCCAGGTCCCTTGCAGTTCTTGGCCTGTGCTCTGTTTGTGTGATCTCATTGAACCCCAGTAACAATTTGCAAATAATTCTCAAGCTCACTCAATGCTTTTACCCAAAGTTTACTTCAAGACACCAGTTTGTTTATCTAAGGCTTTGCTTCCTTTACTGTGCTTTGGCAAACCCTTGCTGTGCTACAGCCTCTGGCCACTCCTACCCCACTAGGAGCCGTGGCTTCTCTGAAATCAGTCAACACTGGGCCAGAAATAGACAAAAGTCTGATGTGTGGAATCTCAGAATGTGGTCTTGATTTCCTGATGCCCAATGGCATTGTGGGAGAAGGAGATGTGATCCCTCTGCTCAGTGCTAAGGAGTTCATAGCCTATGCACACAGCTCATCCCCTCCTGTCACCATCACAACCCAGGGCCCTTGATGAGAGGGGTAACCCAGAGCCCCTCATCCTGAGGACACATCTGCTTATCTCACCTGCTCCCTTATCTCATGATGCACAGTGTAGAGCTATGAGCACCAGGAAATCTCCAGGTGAATCTGCCACCTCACACACCTCAGCACTACTCTTGCTTAGATCCCTCCCTGAGCTCACAGTGTCTAGCATCAGTAGGTAAGAAAAGATACCAGAATTCCATGAATCTTACACAACCAATATGCAGTTACAAATGTTCTGTGAAAACAGAGTGTGAGCTATTGACTTCTGAACTTCTCTCTAGAGTAGAAAACGCACAGTGGAGCACACCTGCTGGGCTATCCAGGGAGAAAGGGTCGCCCCCTACTCTACACCATCCACAAGCTAGTTCTAGCACAACCCCTGCCCATTCACACCAGACGTGCAGTCTTTGTCCCCTGTGCAGGATCACTCACACCATTTCTCTCAGCTGCTCCACCAAAGCTCCTGCCCAGCTTTGTCTCTTGGGTAGGAGTGGTCCAAGCCAAAGTCGACACTTCTTTGCAAAGGAACATGACACTTTCCGGGAAGTACCATCAAACTGCCCCAGGCCACAGCAGTGATTCACGTTGTTCCTGTTTAAAAACTTTATGCTTTACAGTGAGTATACCTCACTAACACATAAAACTGTCCTGTTTTGTAAAATAAGTATATTCTTTAAAATAAAGGGAGATCAAATTTTGAAGGACCGAGAAGCTGGATTTATATAAGCAAATCTTACCATCCTGAACACCACAATACCAGCAGCAAAGCCAGATGCCCACAATGAACACACTGTACCCCAGTGAGAATGGGAGAAGATGGGGAGCCCTCCACAGTGCCAGGTGCCATGGGTGTCCCTGCCATGATCACTCAGGGACATCTAAGATGTGTGCATCAGGCCCTCCTTAGACCTGGTACAGTCTGTGATCACTGCCTCCCATGGGTCTGTCTACCCCAGGCTTGCTACCTCGTACCCAGTCCTGCCTCCTGGCTTCCCACTGCTGCTTGATGTCCGACAGAAAGACACCTGGGCCTGGCATTCAGAGCCCACCTCCTCAGGCCCCCATGTCACTTCTTGCTATTCCTCTTACCCAGGGAAGCTTCACTCCAAATCTGAGCACCTTGTCAGCACACAGCACCACATGGGCTCCCACTTTGCCATGCTGAGAAGTCCCATCCAAGCTCTACAATTCAGGCCAGGTGGTTCTCCAAGGGTCACAGCCTCCCGGGGTGCCCTCAGCACTTTCCTCAGCCCCTCAAGGGGTGCCATCCCATGGGATGCCACCTATCTGTCCCCTGGGGCATGTAGGCCATGGCAGAGTTGGGGTCTCCCCTCTGCAACCCAAGTGCCCACGCTGTGCCTGGCACTTGGCAAGCTCTAGATGTCTGGTGACTGGATGGCTGAATTAATGAACAAACACAGAATAAAACCTATGTGCAGAACAAGAGTCCCGGGGGTGAAACAAGTCCCAATTAACGCAATAAGTGGCATTTTGTTGTCTCTATTTCAGGACACATGGAATAATTAGTGCTTGGTACACAGAAACTCTTGAGTGTGAAGCTGGATGTAATCAGGTGTCAAAACACAAAAACCTAGAGAGAAAAATAAATCATGTGCTTGGTTACGAAGGGACGACTCCTTTGGTGTTTTCTCCCTGGAAGAGGGACTCTTTGCTGCAAATTCCAGGTTGTTACAATGGGAAAGAGACCCCTTGCAAGGGTAGCTGGGAAATGTAACAGTCCTGCTCCAGACAGGTGGCTAAGTGGCTGAGTGCCACGCATAGTGACAGTGTATGTCTGCTGAGTGCCAACTATGCCGGGCACTTTATACTCACAAAACTCTAGTGAAGTAACACTCTTATTATGTGCATTCTGTCAGTGTGGAAACTGAAGCTAACCAGGCATATAATTTGCTCCAGGGTTCAGACCCAAGTCTATTTGGATCTATGACATGCACATGTATACACACTTTGGCAAGGAGACCTGGGCCACTCCTTCTCAGCCCATGAGTCCCTGGCACTGCTCAGCTGTCAGGCAACTGCCTCCTCCTGAGCATCTTCTCAGACTCTCTCGGCCTCTTGTTCTCCTAATCAGCAGCTTCTGACCCCTTGGGCACCAGTGCACCTAAGCATACTGTGATTCAATGCTTGCAGCCAACAGATCACACTCCCAGAGTCTCTGGATCCTCCCCCCATGGCCAGACACAGATGAGAAGCTGTCAAACACCAGCAATGTGACCCTACACAGGGGGACTTTTGCCCAGGCTCCCCTTCAGTCTTCCCACACATCTTCCCTAATAAAGCATTAGTATATAATCCTTGCCTCAGGCTCTGCTTTCTAGGGTACCCAGGCTGAGACACTGCCTTGGTGTTTGCTTCTACTTTCCTTTGTCCCCAACCCCTTCCTGCTGGAGACATCCATTCCCCTGTATGGAGGGACTTCCTGGAAGGTGGAGGCTTCCTCCAATCTGTCTTTCAAAGGTTTGTATTGTAATTTACATAAATGAAATTGTACCATCAATTTCATTCCTGCCCTTGACTTTGGCACCTAGTCCCTGATTCTCAGACCACTTGAAGCGCATGCCTGCACCTAGCCATGGCATCCGCTGCTGCACAGTGCCCACGGCATGGCTGCAGCCCACTTACCCACTCCCCGCCATGTTGAGGTGCCTCCCATAGCAGAGCCGGGAGTCGGGCCACTAGCCCCATGCTGAACGCAGGAAAGATTCTACTCTCACACCAGTGAGCACACGGCCCACTTCCCCACACCTTAGCCAGGGCTTGCCATTATCTGACACTCTAGGTTCAATACTATTGGGCAGGAACAGGGCCTCCCTGTGCATCTTACTCCTGACCAGGTGAGCAGCTTTTCTTCCACTTATTAGGCACCTGACACTAATCACTGCTTCTTCATGTTTTCCCTTTGAGCTCATATTGCCCCAGCAGCACTGGCCACCCTGACCAGTCACCCTCAGGGTGAGTTTCCCGAGTTTAGGAAGGAGAAGGAGGGTGCACATCAGGGCAGAGAGCCCATTGGACCAAAGTCCTCCCCAGGTGCCTCCCAAGTGCCCCCAAGTCCTCCAGAGGAGGTCCAGGTTTCATGAGCCCTAAGAGGAATCTTGACTCAACACATTTTAAGTTTTATTTCTTCCCCATTCCCCACCTTATTCTTTGGTTCAGAAATAACAGATCATGTGCATCTGTGTGAAGGCCTCAAGACCAAGATTGTTATGGCCACAAATGAGCCAATGTGCACTTGGCCCCAAACACTGCTGGTCCTCAGAGGCTCTCACCATGGGCACCCAGAGACGCTGGGTCTGCCCCAGGCCCTGGCATCAGGCCTCAGGTCGTTCACAGGGCAGACTCCAGCCAGAGGATTGAATGAGAAACAAGGGACAGTTCAATGGCTCCTCAATGCCCACAGCATTTCCCAGAGTATGTTCTACAAAACCCATTTCTGTGTGTCATTAGTACAAATTACAAAATAAAAGTGGCCTGGCAGCCCTGTGTCTGAGGGACATTTTTCAGGACCTCCCAGAGCCTCTGACCATTCCCCTGTGCCACTGATAAAGGAAATGTTCAACCTTTAGTGTTTTGGGGGCCCTATTCCTGGGCTCCCAGGGAAGCTATCCTTCAACATTTACAAAGGTCAGAATAACTTGCCAAAACCTCAGAGCATAGGGTCTTATTCTGCCTGGAGCACAGATTGCACGTCTGCTTCGTTAAATAAATAGATAAATAAATAAATAAATACATACATACATACATACATAGATAAATAGATAAATAGATAAATAAATAAATAACCAACCAACCAAAAAGGAGCATTCTTAGCCCAAGATAAGAAAAAGAAAGAACCTTCCCCGGCTCCCACAAGATTAAGTCCTACAGCCTTGACATACTAAAGATAGAAGATAAAGTCTCTAACTTTCTGGAATGTCCTTTGTCTTGATGATTTGTAACTCTTTATGTAAAATTGTACATAAGCTTGCACCAAATGTTCCTTCCTCGAACCGTTCTCTTCTTGGTGAGGACTGTGTATCCCAGGCAGCTGTCCGAACTTGGGCTGGAGTCAAACCCTCTTCCTTTCTCCTCTATGAAAAGGTTTGCTCCTTTTGCATCGGCACCACCCGCCCCCTCCCAGCGGGCAGCACTTTGCAGACTCCCCAAATCCTTGAAGGGGGGTGCGCCCCCCAGGACCACGGAGCCCAGGGGGGGAAGTTGCACCACCCAGGACCATGGAGCCCGGGGGGCTGCCTGCCCAGGCGCACCATGTGGACTCAGCATCTGAAGACACGGACCCCTCTGCCTTCTTGGTCTCCCACAGCTCCAGGCAAGACACTCCAGATAACACGTCCCCAGATGCCAGGTGCTTTCCAGACCCCAGGACCTCAGGAACTTCCACACACCCCACTCGCCCTTCACACTCAACCCAGAGTCCTCTCCTTCTGGAATCCTCTTCAACTTTCCTAGAGGGCCAGGCCCTTCCACCTCCTCGCCTTGGCAACCCTGAAAAGAGACAAGCTTTCTTCCTGTGTCGTTCGCTCCAGAGACATGAATGAGAGTGCGTGCATTGCACACAGGGCCCAGCTAAACGTGGAGGCAGTGGGAGCCCAAATGTCACCCTGGGGGTGACACGGGTGGTACTGGAACCACGTCCTGGGGCCCAGGCCACTTCCAGACCTTCGCTTTGTGGTCGTTGCTGTTTAACTGTGTTGAAACTCTACAATCTTAGCTTGCAGCCTCAAAACACACTTAGAGCTATAGACACCAAGAGTAGTAAACATCGTATGGGGTGGCGGGGGATGAACTTTATTCCTGCAAGCAAACTCTGCAGCCCCAGAGGAAGGCCTTACAGGGTCCTATTGTGAAAGGCCTTAGTACAGGGTGCCCACCCCATGTGACTCAGGATCGATTGTAAACACACACACACACACACACACACACACACACAGGCATACGCTGCACACAGCATATAATGAAAAGCTGCATAAACCCCAGAGATGCAGACCTTCCTGCCATCCCCTCCCCGACCCCCAGCCAAGGCCAGCTCAGGTGCTGCCTGAACCTGAGGACACACATCTCTGTCCCTAGGCCATAGCTCTTCTGGGCACTCCTGAGCCCTGCATTCAGGGTCCGCAGCCCCACTCAAAGCACAGAGGCCTCTGGGGAGTTAGCCCTCCATGTGGGATGGTAAGTATAAGGATGCAGACAGATGGGGTACCTCGGGCTGGGATATCAGCCAGCTCAGGGGAATGCCCTCTGCTCCCCAGCCATTCTGTACGGTTCTCAGGAAGTAGGGGCCAAAAGTCACTCCCTCTCCAGTGGACAAAGCACAGTGTGAAAGCAGCTGTCATTCCTACACCACCCTCCTCCCCCGGGGGGAACCTGCTGGATAGAATTATTTGGACTCCAGATGAGGTTGTAAGGATATATGACTGACTATCCCCGTGTCCTGGCACAGAAACTGAGGTGCAGGCCAACCCACACAGAGGGTGCAGAGCCACCCCATGCTCAACTGGCTGGCCCTCCACCCACGACTGCCTCCCAGCACCCAAGCACAGCCTCAGCCCCAAGGCTGAGTGAAGCCAGGCTGCTCAACATAAAACAAGCCGGTTCCTTTATCGCATCTCAGGGAGGGGCCACGGAGGGCATGGTTGGGGGGGGTGGCGCGAAAAAGCCTCACCACTTCCTGATGCATTATTTATCAGGAGCACATTAACCGTGGGTGACATCACAGGCATTGGAAGGTAATTTGTGGAAAGTATTGTTAAAGCAATTGATTTGCAAATTCCTTGACAGGGAAAAGGGAGCACGGAGCAGGCAGAGAAATGACATGGAGACTTTTTTTCAAATGTATTTGGAATAATTGATTGAAAGCTAAGCTGTGTAGCCAGTGAGAAAATGAGATTATTCTGTCTGTTATGCAAAGAAATTGTATATTGTGCAAAACAGAGGGGTGAGGAGCTGTCAGGATGGCTGAAAGCCGCTTGCTCCTTCTGTGGAAGGTGGGGAGGAAGTGTCTTTTCAATTGAAACCAAGTCCTCAGCACTCCCTTACCGGAAAGCTGCCACCACCTCTTTTCCGGGCTCTCCCTCTGCCCACCCACCCCCCAACTCTAGGCCCTGGGCCTCAGGCCAGACCCCTCGCTTCCCTCCAGGGCCAGCAAGAGCACGGTGCAGTGAGCAGGGTCTGGAGACATTGGGCCCCTGCCCTGCTCTCTCCAGGCCTTCACCATCCCTCGCCTGGAAACATCAGTCTCCAGTAATCCCAACTGCTCCTTCCCAGCCCAGAAAGCTGCCTGTCACTCCTCAGAGCTCTCCTGTGACCGCTTACGGCCTCAGGATGACCAAAGCCAGCTCCCAAGGCTGCAGAGCCGTGTGCCTTCCTCCCCACCACACCCCTGCCACACTTCCTCACCTCCAACAGCGTCAAACTGCCCCTGGCCTCCCGCACTTGCACAATGGCTCTCTCCTTTCTGCTAGAACACTGCCAGAAGCTTGCTCACCCAGCAGAAGAGCCACTGTCTCCAGGCATAGTTCAAATATACCTCCTCCAGGAAGCCTTCACTGACTGCCCCAGGCAGTCCCCTCTCTCCCTGGGAGCACCAGTGTTTTCACTGGTGTGGGTCTCCATCTCTTCAGGTGGTTGGTGAATGCTTCCCTGAGTTAATATTGCATGCAGGAATGATTGTGTCACTGAATGAATGAATCACTGTCCCGATCACTGTGCTGGGTCCTTTCCCCACCCCCAAACTCTGAAGAAGCCTTGGGCAATGTAGCACAGGCCCCCAGGGGGCTGCTGGCTTTGCTACTGTTCCCACTGCCCTGGGCCAGAGGATCAAACCAGAGGCTCCCTGGCAGGCGGCCCAACAGAGGTCCAAGAGAAAGCAACCATACATGTACCCCTTTCCAGCCTCCAGAGCCTGGAGTCAAGGAACAGACAAGGGCCCCAGGACATTTGAACAATCGCTTAGCCCTGCCACCCGCACATGTATGAGCAGTCTTCTGGTCTGTCAGAGTCCTGTTGGCTCCCATCTCTAAGAAACCATAGTGCAGAGCCCCCACTGTGTCCTCAAGGTAGAGGCTCCATGACCATGTTGCTCCAGTGGCCCTATTTATATCACGCTGATAATTCCCACCAAACTGATTTAGGATTTTTATGACCATTTTCAGTATTAGGAAACTGAGGTTCCTGGAGTCAAATTGAAATTACATCTGACCCTTGAACAACATCGGGGATTAGGGTCACTGTCCTCACAGTCAAAAATCCCCATACAACTCTGAATCACCAAAAACTTAACTATTAATAGCCTACTGCTGACTAGAAGCCTTACAGGTAACAGCTGATTAACACATAATTTGTATGTTACATGTGATATATCCTATATTCTTAGAATAAAATGAGCCAGAGAAATGAAAACATTATGATAAGAAAATCACAAGGAAGAGAAAATACATCTACATGACTACACTGTATCTCTTGAAAAAAAATCTACAAATAAGTGTTGTTCAAAGGTCAACTGCATTCTCTAAAAGTGACAGGAATCTGGCCAGACCTGGAATGCTAGTACTGAGTACCACGGTCCCCTAGAAGGCACCTGACCCCACTCTGCACACAGCAAGCTGGGCTCTAGGAGAGGAAGGTAAGAGGCCTCACCAGGTACCTCATAATGTTGGCCACCAACCCTCAGGCTTTACCTAGAACACGAGACTTCTGGCACCAGAGACAGGAAAGCCCCAGGCAAACCAGGACAAGCTGATCGCCCTACTTCCAACCACCTTTAAAAAGCTGGAAAATGCATACTGGTTCATTCAAATATTTTGACAACAGAGAACATTAGGTCCATTCCTTTTAAATGATCAACGTTTCCTAAGACTAAGAACAGAGAAACAGGCAAGAAAATTTCTGACCACCTCTTCATCTGATTTCCAGAGGTCAGCCCACTCCTACAGGCAGTACATCCATCCCCTTCCATTCCATTTCAACACCACTGCACCCTCACTGTGCCCCTCCCCAGGTACTGGACATAGAGAATTCAAGGGTGATCAAGACACAGCTCCTCACCCCACAAGGAAGCCAGAGGCAAAGGATGAGTAGCAACATAGTAAAGGCAGGACAGAAGGAAGCCTGAAGGACTTTGGAGGGAGGGGAGGAAAGAGAGGGCTTCCTAGAAAAGGAAACACGTCTTTAACATGAGCTGCAGGTAGGTATTAGCAAGGTGACAAGTTGGCGAGTGCGTCCTAGGCAATCAGAACAGCATGGTCAAGGCCCAGAGGTGTGGCCAAGCCTGGCCCTCTCTAGGAAACACAAGTGGGACTGAAGACCACAGCAACATGGAGGAGAGGGAGGGAGCAGAGGCAGATAAATAGGCCATACACAGGAGGCCTTCTTTCTCTAAAATTGGCATTTTTAAAAATTTGGCAGTGTTTACAACATGGAATTTCTCCAAATGAATAGACAGACATCTAACTCACTATTTTTAATAGTTGCACAATATCTTATGATGTGAGTGCACTCTGATTATTCAACCATTCCACTCTTGACAGCTTGCAGGTTATTTCTGGTTTATACTTGGTGATCTATAAGCAATTCCTCAGTAAACATTTTTCTATTATGGTAGAGTCCCAGATATGGGTTTCAACAGGAAGTGAACTTTCCAAAACTGCAATAAGAAGTCATTCCCACTAACAATATGCAGAAGTGCCCTGTCCAATGCATCTTTGCAAGCACTGTGTGATTTGTTTTGTTTTACTTTTATTATTGCCACTCTGATGAATGAAAAATAGCTACCCATTGTTACTTTCATTTTTATTTCCGTAACTACTAGTGAAGTTGAACCTCTTTTCACTTGTTTAAGATTTCCTCTGATTTTGTAAAAGATTTCCTGTGATTGCCCAACTCAAATATTATTTGCATATTTGGATACATTTGGATGGTTTGTTTTTATAGGGGCTCTTTATATGTTATATATAATGATTTTTCAGTTGCTCTAAGTGTGATCTGGCCCCAGAACTGTACAAAGTGTCATCGACCATGACAAATCTACCTGCTTTAATGGGACTCTAGACCCTCAGCAATCTCAGCTCTGCTGGCACATTGGAATCACCCAGACAGCTTTGACTTGAGGCGTCTGGACTTTGGCTCCAGAGACAGATTCCAGAGGTGTCTGGTGAGGTCCAGAAATAAAAATATCTGGGAAGGGGCACCTTGGTGGCTCAGTCGGTTGAACGCCTGGCTTCACTCAGGTTATGATCTCACGGTTTGTGAGTTTGAGCTCCACATTGGGCTCTGTGCTGACAGCTCGGAGTGTGGAGACTGCTTCAGATTCTGTGTCTCCTTCTCTCTCTGTTCCTCCTCTGCTCTCCCTCTGTCTCTCTCTCTCTCAAAAATAAATAAACATTAAAAAATTTTTTTAATATATCTGAGTAAAATTTACATGACGTAAAAGTCATCAAATAAACCATTTTAAAGTGTACAACTCAGAGGGACCCCTGAGTGGCTCAGTCAGTTGACTGTCTGGCTCTTGATTTCACCACAAGAGGTCATGATTCTAGGGTCCTGGGATCTAGCCCTGCATCCAGCTCTGCACTGAGTGTGGAGCCTGCTTAAGAGTCTGTCTCTTCCTCTCCCTCTGCCCCTCCCCCGCACTCATTCTTTCGCTCTCTCCAAAATTAAATAAATAAATAAATAATACAATTCAACAGCATTTAGTTACCTGTACAATGTTGCATCATCACCACCTCTATATCTAGAACGTTTTCCTCACCCTAGAGGAAATGCCATGCCCATCAGCAGTCATTCTTCAAGCCCTAGCTTTTGGGCACTCATGTACTTCCTGTGTTCATGGATTTCTCTGTCCCAGACATTTCACAGAAGTGAACCTGAAAGTGGCCTTTTGTGTGTTGCTCCTTTCACTCAGCATAGTTTTTTTTTAATCATTTTTTAAAATTTACATCCAAGTTAGTTAGCACATAGTGCAACAATGATTTCAGAAGTGGATTCCTTAATGCTCCTTACCCATTTAGCCCGACACTCTCCCACAACCCCTCCAGCAACCTTCTGTTTGTTCCTCGTATTTAAGAGTCCTTTATGTTTTGTCTCCTCCCTGTTTTTATATTATTTTTGCTTCCCTTCCATTATGTTCATCTGTTTTGTATCTTAAAGTCCTCATATGAGTGAAGTCACATTTGTCTTTCTCTGACTGACTAATTTCACTTAGGATAATACCTTCTGACTGACTGACTTCCCTTAGCGTAATACCCTCTAGTTCCATCCATGTAGTTGCAAATGGCAAGATTTCATTCTTTTTGATCACTCAGCAGAGTTTTATCAAGGTGCATGCATGCTACAGCATGTATAAATACTTTGTTCTCTTTCATGGCTGAATAATATTCCATTGTATAACTATGGAATATTATTCCATAACTATAACTAAAACCACATTGAATAAATATAAGTTTATTCATTCACCTGTTGATTTACCTTGGGTTGTTTCCACCTTTTGGCTGTTGTGAATACTGCTGCTATATCACTTGTATGTCCTCTTTGGGAAAATGTCTATTTCAGGTCTTTGCTTATTTTTTAATCAGATTATTTATTTGGTTTTGGTTTCTCTTTGTTATTGAGTTGATTGAGTTCCTTATGTACCAATATATGGTTTGAAAAATTTTCTCCCATTCCATCGATGGCCTTTTCATTTTGTTGATGGATTCCTTTGCCATGAAGAAACTTTTTAGTAGTTCTCTGTTTTCTTGTAGGAGTTTTATGGTTTCAGGTCTTACACTTAAGCCTTTAATCCATTTCAAGTACATTTTTGTGAGTGGTGTAAGATATGATCCAGTTTCATTCTTTTGCATGTGCATATCCGGTCTTCCCAGCACCATTTATTGAAGAGACTGTCCTCTCTCCATCGTGCGTTCTTGATGTCCCATCAAAGACTAGTTGGCCATATATGCATGAGCGTATTTCTAAGTTACCAAGAGGCCCTTTACAGTCTGGGCTTGATTCGAGTGTTCATGGGGATCCACTGAAGAATTTTAAGGCAGTCATCTTTAAGGCTCCCAAATCATTAGGTTTGAGGACTATATGTCCAACAGCCTCAGAAGGCCAATAATGAGACCAAAGCCCAGAGAGGCCAGGAAATCACCCAACATCACACAGCAGAAGGACCCAGGGAAAAGGCAGACCTCAGACGCAGACCTACTATCCCCTAGCGCATGCTGTTTAGTGAAAAGAGCCATCCCGCCCTACTTCTCCCCTCATTTATGCTACTCCAACTCCTGACAGATGATCATAATAGTTTAACAAACTTATTTTAATGTCTTCTACAAATTTGGATAATCTTCATTTGTTTTTCTTTAAAATCCTCTGACATTCCACGGAGAAGGGCTGAATATTCAAATCACCCAGGTAGTTCAAACAGAAACTAATCTTTCATTTTTTTACTTTAATCCTGAATTGTGTTCTATTTTTTTTTAGCATCCCCTGGATTTGAGACCAGGGTGAAAGTAGAAGCTTTAATTGTCTCGACCATGATAAATGTCTTTCTAGATCTGTCATTTGCGGTTTTAGGAGATCTCACATGTCACTCTTAGGAAGCCAAATGACCTCACACATGCCCTTCCCAACTATGAACCTCCAAGTCTCTGTTCTAGCAACACTGCCCACACACACACCCCGTCAGAGCCCCAGGCATCATTTCAGCCTGTCTCACTCTACCCAGCTCAGTTCGTGGTTCCTGGGTGACAGAGCTGGGCTGGACTTGCGTCAGAAGAGGAAATAAACCTCCCTAGTCATGCACACATGGATAAGTAAACAGGGAGATATGTGGTGTATGTCTAAGGGCAGGTAGCATAGGGTAGAGTGTATCTCGACCTTGGGCTGCCAGAAACAGGAAGCCCTGTGGAAGTCGAGGATGTTGGGCAGATGTGAAAGAGAGGTCCACAACAGAGAGGCTCTCTCCTCCCGGCAGCGAGTATTCTGGGGGAGCATACAAGCCATGCCTGCCTCAGTATGTCCTGTGCCAGTAATAGGAAGAGACAGGGGTGCCCCACTCTTCAGACAGCATAGTAGCCTCCTGAGTGCATTCTCACACCCAACCCTAAACCAAACATAAGAAAACACTGGAAGAATACTCTGGAAGGGAAAGAAAAGAAGCCGCCCACCTAGGGAACTTGAGGAAAAACATGGCAGTGAGTTCCCAGGATTTTCTTTTTGCCGCATAAATCCCAGACTGGGTGCTGAAGAACATGGCACCCACAAATACCAATGGGCACAGACAAATTCAAGGCCCTATGGAGAACCTACTTTCTCTAGCCAAAGGGCCAGGAAAGGGCAGCCTAGCAAACATAAAACTTTGAAACCATGATTGCCCCACTCCAACCAAAGAGAAAAAACTGTGGCCCCGCTCCCAACAGCTTAAGCTGAGTACTGAGTTCACCCACCCCTATGCCTGACAAGGTCCTTGGAGTTCATGTAGGGATCCTGGATTTCTACCCCACTGGTTGTATTGAGGTACCTCTCCCTTCTATTCTGAAGTGTGCCAGAGGGGGCCTAGCAGGAAGCTGGCACTGAAGAGCTCATCCTCCACCCCTATCAGAGGAGATCACATAAGAAGGTGCCCTTCCCCTGCCAGCAATGATAAGACCCCCCTCCTCACCCAGAATGTCCATGGGGCCACATGAAGAAACTGGATTCCACCCACACCCAACAGCAAGAAGGCAACAACCTCCTTCCCCACCAGCACAGAGTCAAACGAGTCCTGCTGAGATTAGAAATAAGATCCAGAGTCTCTTAAAATACCCACATTACCCAGGGTTCACACGAAAACCACTCATTATATCAATAACCAAGAAAATCTTAACTCGAATGAGAAAAGGCAATCAATAGTACCAACCCTGGCATGACAAAGATTTGGAATTGTCTGACAAGGACTTTAAAGTAGCCACAATAAAAATGCTACAAGGATGCTACAGAAATGCAGTTTTGAACACATCTGAAATAAATAAAAAACAGAAAATCTCAGCAAAGAAATAGAATATCCGAAAGTAACCAAATGGGAATTTTAGAACTGAAAACTACAATCACTGTGAAAAAAAAAGTCTCAATGGGTAGGCTCAAAAGTAGAGCAGCAAAGGCAGAGAAAATGTTGGTGAACTTGAAGATAGAATAGAAATGATCCATCTTAACAACAGAGAGAAAGGAGTGGAAAAAATTATCACTTGGGGACCTATGGGATTACAACACAAGATCTAACATTTATGTCACCTGAGCCCCAGAAGGAGAAGAGAAACAGGCTGGGACTGAAACAGTATTAAAAGAAATAATGGCTCATATTTCCACAAATTAGGCAAAATACATAAACAACCAGATTCAAGAAGCTAACAAACAGAAAAAACCCAAAGGAACCATGTCAATCATATCATAGTCAAACTCCTGACAACTAACAACAAATAAAAAATCTTTCAAGATTGAAACAAGGGCGTCTGGGTGGCTTAGTCAGTTGAGCGTCCGACTTTCGCTTGGGTCATGATCTCGCGGGTCGTGGATTCGAGCCCCGCGTCGGGCTCTGTGCTGACTGCCAGCTCAGAGCCTGGAGCCTGTTTCAGTCTGTGACTCCCTCTCTCTCTGACCCTCCCCTGCTCATGCTGTCTCTCTCTCTCTCTCCTAGAAGTGAATAAAACATTAAAAAAAAAAAAAAAAAAGATTGAAACAACACCCTACCCTGAGGAATAACTGATCTGAATGAGAGCAGATTTCTTCTCGGAGACCATGGAAGCAAGAAAGAGGTTACATAACCTGATTCAAGGGATAGGAGAAAAGAACTATCAACCAGAATTCTATACCCAGCAAAACTTGAGGGGAAGCAAGACATTCTTAAGTGAAAGAAAGGCAAGAGAATTTGAGCCAGAGACTCGCCTGAAAGAAAAGGTTAAAGAAAGTTCTGGGAACAGAAAAAAAATGATGAAAGAATCTTAGACAATCAGGAAAGTAAAAAACAACAGAAAAACTAAAAGTCTAGGTAAATATAATAAACTTCCCTTCTCTTGAGTTTCCTAAACTATGTTTGATGGCTAAAGCAAGACTCACATTATGGTCTGAGGTGGTTCTCAATGTATGTATGTAGAAGAAATATGTAAGAATTATATTATAAATGGACAAGGATAAAGGAATTTAAAGAAGAAAGTGTTCTACATTTAATTTAAACTAGTAAAATGTTGATACCAATGACTGTAATTTATAGCACTAAACGCTTACATTAAAAAAGAGAGAAAGACTCAAATCAGTAAACTAAGCCCCCCCCTTCAGAAACTAGATATAATAAAATAGAGCAAAATAAACCTAAAGTAACCATGAGGAAGGAAATACTAAAGGTAAGAGCAGAAGTCAATGAAATTGAAAACAGAAAATAGAGAAAATCAATGAAGCAAAAACCAATTGCTTTGAAAAGGTCACTAAAATTGACAAACCTCTACCAATTGACAAAAAAAGAAAAAGAGAGAGAGAAAAGAGAAAAATTATCAATATCAGGAATGTGACAGGAGCTGTCACCACAGAGTCTAAACTCTGCAGCCAGCACAAGGACAAGCAAATACTATGGACAACCCTGCACACGTAAATATACAATTTAGAGGAGATGGACCACTTCCTCAAAGTGCACAAACTACCATGCTCACTTAATATGAAACAGATCATTTGAATGATTCTGTAGTTCTCAAAGAAATTGAATTTGTAAGTCAAAAACTTCAAAAAAGTAAATCTCTAGGCCCAGATGGTTTTACCAAAAAGTTCTACCAAACATCTAAAAAATAATTAACACCAATTCTACATAACCTTTCTGGAGAATAAAAGAGGGAATACTTCCCAACTAATTTTATGATACCAGTATTACCTTGATAACAAAATAAAACAAAAAGAGTACAAAGAAAGAAAATATAAGTCCAATATCCCTCATGAACATAGATGCAAAAATCCTTACCACTGTATTAACTAATAGAATCCATAAACAAACCCAATAAAAAGAATCATACATCATTATCACATGGATTTATTCCAGGTATGCAAGGCTGGTTCAATATTTGAAAACCAATCAATGTAATCAACATATTAATAAGCTAAAGAAGGGGCACTGGGTGGTGCAGTCAGTTGGGCATCTAATTCTTAATCTCAGCTTAGGTCATGATCTCACAGTTTGTGAGTTCAAGCTCCACAACAGGGTCTGCAATGATGGCATGGAGACTGCTTGGGATTCTGTCTCTCCTTCTGTCTGCCCCTCCCCCACTTGTGCACGCAGTCTCTCTCTCTCTCTCAAAATAAATAAATAAACTTTAAAAACATTATAAAAAGAAAAACTAAAGAAGAAAAATCATATGATCATTATCAGTTGATGCAAAAAAGCCCTTGTCAAAATCCAATATCCATTAATGATAAAAACTCTCAAACAACCAGGAATAAAAAGGAATCTTTCCAACTGGATAAAGATCATCTACAAAAACCCTATTGTTAACATTATATTTAATTGTGAAAGAGTAAATGTTTTCCCACTGAGACTGGAACAAAGCAAGGATGGTCATTCACCATTGCTACTCAACATGATACTGGAAATTGTAGCCAGTGCAACAAGGCAACAACATGGAAGGGAAGGGAAGGGAGGGGAAGGGTGGGGAAGGGAAGGGTGGGGAGAGAGGGGAGGGGAGGGGAAGGGAGGGGAGGAAAGGGAAGGGAGGGGAGGGGAAGGGAAGGGAAGGGAGGAAAGGGAAGGAAGGGAAGGGGAGGGAGGGAAGGGGAGGAGAAGGGAGGGGAGAGGAGAGAAGGAGGGGAGGAGGGGAGGGGAGGAAAGGGAAGGGAAGAAAGGGAAGGGAGGGGAGGAAAGGGAAGGGAAGGGAGGGGAAGGGAAGGGATGGGAGGGGAGGGAAAGGGAAAGAATGGGAGGGGAGGGGAAGGGAAGGGAAGGGAGAGGAGGGGAAGGGAAGGGAAGGGAGGGGAGGGGAAGGGAAGGGAAGGGAGGGGAGGGGAAGGGAAAGGAGGGGAGGAAAGGGAAGGGAAGGGAGGGGAGGGGAAGGGAAGGGAGGAGAAGGGAAGGAAAAAGAGGGGAGGAGAGGGAAGGGGAGGGATACAGATCAGAAAAGAAGAAATAAAGCTATTTGCAGATGTCATAATAGTCTAGGTAGAAAAGCCCAAGGAATGTACAAAACCACTTCTAGAACATTTAAGTGATTTCAGCAAGGCTGTAGACAGAAGCTGAACAAACAAACCAGTTGTATTCCTATATACTAGTAATGAACACATGGAGACCAAAACTAAAAATACAGTACTATTTACAATTGTGCCAAAAAAAAAAAAAAAAGAAAGAAAAAGAAATATGTGTAAATCTAATAAAGCTCGAGTTGGAGCTGAAATCTACAAAGTGCTGATAAAAGAAATCACAGTCTAAAATGAAGAGACACATAATGTTCATAGATTGAAAGACTCAATTTAGCAAAGATATCAATTCTCCCCAAATTGATCCATTGACTTAATGTAACTTCTATCAAAATCCCAGCAAGAATTTTTGAAAACATAATCAAGATTTTTCTAAAATGTATATGGAAAAGTCAAAGGAAGTAAGACTAAATAACTAATAGCTAAAACAACTTTGAAAAGAAAAATAATGTGAGAGGAATCGCTCTACTCATCATTAAGACTCATGTAGCTACAGGTGTGAAGACCATGTGGTATGGGCAGGGGGCAGACATAAATCAGTGGAACAGAACAGGGAAAGCAGAAACTGACATGCAGAAGTAATGGATGAAAAAGCCTGTTCAACAGGTGGAACTGGAGCGATTCTCTATATATAGGCAAAAAAAAAAAAAAAAAAAAAATGTTGGATTTAAAAGCAAACATAAAACTATAAAACCCTTAGAAGTGAATGCTGAGAACAAATGGAGGGCTGATGGGGGCGGGGGAGAGGGGAAGGGGGTAATTGGCATGGAGGAGGGCACTTTGGATGAGCACTGGGTGTTATATGGAAACCAACTTGACAATAAACTGTATTTAAAATAAGTAAATAAATAAATAACCCTTAGAAGAAAACATGGGTCTTCAGGACCTAGGACTTGCTGACTAGTTAGACTTGACATCAAAAACACACCCACTAAAGAAAAAAATTGATAAACCATACTTGATCAAAATTTAAAACTTTTGCTCTATGAATGGCACTAATGACAAAAATAAGCCAGACTGGGGGAAAATATTTGCAAACCACAAACGTAACAAATGACTTGCTTCTAGAATGTATGGTGAACACTGTTTTTCTTTTCTCAGTAGTGGTAAGGTGGGCGGTTGGGAGGGATCTGGACAAAAATCAAGTAAATAAGTAAATAAAAATCTCAAATAGTGGTGATGGGTATGAAGGAATAAATCAGGGTAAAAATAAAACACTGCATGTTATTTATTAAAAATAACAAACAATCCAATTTTAAAATTGGGGAAACAAACAAACATGAAGAGACATTTCATAGAAGAGTCTATACAGGTGCCAAATAAGCATATGGAAAGATGTTTGACCCGCCAATCACTGGGGAAGGGTAATGAAGACCAGGACCTCTTGCTGCTATGCTCGGAACCCCTGGCCATGAGGTTCTGCCCGCCATCCGGAAGTTAGAAATGAAGAGAATGATGAGCCCTGAGGACCATCACACGGGGCAGAAGGAAACGCCACTGGAGGCCCCAGCCTCAGGGCTGCGCATGCCCTTCCTTGCTTTTACTAGGCGGGGCAGGACTGTGCGTGTGAGCAAGCCTCCAGAGCACTCCTATCTTGTTTCCGTGACTGTTTGTTGAGCAGATTGATAACCCGGCCCCAGAAAAACACCAGCGGGTGGCAGGTACCTAACATGCGGTCGTTAAGAATGCTTCGCAAAGATGCTGTGCTTCCTACCTACCATTTATTGAGATAGAAACGGGCCAGAACTTGATCAGAAGTGCAAGCCCTGGGGAGTCAGGAGCTGCCCCACAGGAAACAGGACAAAAGCTGGGGTCATGGGGAGGGGCTCAGTCAGTGAGGGAGGCCCAGAGCCTCCCCTGGGGGGGGGGGGGGCGGGGGTGGTGAGGCGGGGATAACCTGGTGGGAAGAGCAGGAACACCTGTGCAAGGGACATCTGAGCCCAGATCCTGGCGGAGACGCTTTGTCGCTAAGTGACCTGGTGACCCGGTGAAATAGCAATGATGAGAACCCTCGTCGCAGGACGTGCAGTGTTCATCTGCGCCCCGGGAACGAGCTGGCGGCAGTCACCTACTGCAGTAATAACTTCCTGGAATTGGCCTTCTGCATTCTTTTATTCAACAGCGTTTGTCAGGCGCTGAGGCACCCGCTCTGTCTGGTATTTTAATCCCACGGCTTTAGAGACAAGAATACTGAGGCCAGAGAGAAGGTAGGTCTCTTGCTCACATCCCAGGGCTGGGGAAAGGCCCTCAGCCTCCCAAGGCCTGTCTGTGGGGCCACCCTGGGAGAAAAAGCAAGAAAGTATGGACACTCAGGACCCACCCACGCCCACGTTCCCCAAAATGCCCCCAGCACCTTCAGATCTGCAGGAACTCCTGACAACTCCAACCTTTCAAGGGGCCCAGTTTTAGAATATCCAAAAGATGACAAATAGACTCTAACTGAAATTTTCATGAAATCATCATTGGCAACATTGGCAGTATAAAAAGTCCTCCTCTAATGCACTTCAGTGTTGAGCCAACATCTTAAATTCTTAGCCTTGTGCCCACCTCTCCAAAGCTTGGGTAAACCACGGCTGTGGTCCCCACAAGGATTTCTGTCCATCTGCCCCTCAGCGGCAGCCCCAGCATGGGGACTCCCAGGAGGGATCAGACCTACAAGGGGCCCCGGTGCTTGGTACCCTCACTTCGTGTGCAGCCAGACCTGGCACAACTTCTTTTGAAAGCTGTTGCCCGAGGCTGGGCAGTGACAGCCATACTCAGCTCCCAGCAAAGGGAGATGACTGTTTGCCTCTCAACTGGACTGAGACATATGCAGTGCCACTTGGGTCCATCTGCAATTGGCATCAAGCAGCTTAAAAGTCCCTCCCAGAGAAAAGGAGAGAAACTCCAGGGCAAGGAACACCAGGCTCCAGAGAAAAGCCTGATGAACTGAGATCATTTGTCATCTTGCTCCTTTGTTGAAAGTGTCCTTGTTCAAAAACCTTAAATTAAATCAGGTTCCTTTAGACTCATTCACATTTTTTAATACTATACACTGTCCCCAAAACTCTTCCTTGTGTGTTCTCTTGTCTCCACAACAACCCCACAAGGTAGGAGTTATGAAATCTCCCTGACAGAACACCAAGGTTCAGAGAAGTTAAGGGATGTGTCTAAGGTCACACAGCACAGTGGTGGCCTTAGGACCAGCGTCTCCTGCTTTTACCTGGTGCTGGTCCCACTGAAATGAGGCCTGCCTCGACATAGCTCCTTAACATCCTGTCCTCCGCACCAGCTGACTTGTTTCTGAGTTGGCCTCTGGCCAACAGGTATTACCTTCATTCGAACAGGTAATAGAGCTACGGAGAGAACAGAAGTCAAAGCTAAACTGAACAAGACACTGGGATTCAGTCTCCCCAATTCTTCTGGAAAGGGCCAATGAGAAGCTCATTTACTTGATCCAATCCCTGCTTCTAGTTAGCTCCATCACCATGCTGATGACCTACCTTTCTCCTGAAGTGGGTTTCTGGTTAACTAGCAGTTCTCTGTGGCTCTATGTATGGCCATCTTTATACCAACACCAGAATAAGGTCATAAAAGACACAGTGGCCTCTCATCACCCACAGAGCTTGAAATGGGCCAGGCCAAATTCTTTGAGGCTCCTTTCAAATCTAAGAACAAAAAGAGATGACCAGAGGAAGTCACACCACTCAAGTACAGACAGATGCATGGTGTGCCCAAAACCTTCGCTCCCTCACTGCTCCGGTTAGGGTGTGAAAAGAGAATGACCTTAGAGGCGAAGGGAGGAGAAAGCTGGGAATGCAATGCTCCCAAAGCAAGAGGCATGTCCCCATGTTTTCAGGAGCCAGCAGGACCAGGTCTGTCCCTCCAGTTCCTGGGACAAAGTGGGTACTTAACACACATGACAGAATGGAACTGGGTTCAGTCATAAATATGGAAACAAAGCCATGCCGCAGGGAACCCTGGAAGCGACCACGTAGTGAGAGCTGAAGGCCCACACTGAGTGAGCGAGATCCAGGTCGAGGCTATGATGGGCTGCAGACCCAGAGAGGGGCAGACTCCGGGAGAGCCCACACACGGGCACAGAGCAGTGACGAGCAAGCTTGCCTCTTCCTCCTGTTCTCTGCGTACAGATTTCAAATCCCACCTCCCCCCCGCCCCACCCCAGAAATCTGAAACACAAACCTGAGACTCGTGTATTTCAGATTTTAAGAATTACCTTAACCTCATGATCCACAAACCACCAACCTAAGAAAATAACATAAAAACGAATTTCCAGGCCAGTGATGTCTCTGGGGCACCTGGCAAAAACGAAGACTGAATCTGGAGGGACGTGACCTCTGCTTAAGTCCGGTAGAGGTTCAAAGATGCAGCCACAGCAAAGATCAGCGCACAACAACACATACTAGCACACTAGGGGCGCCTGGGGGCTCAGTCGGTTAAGCATTCGACTTCAGCTCAGGTCACAATCTCGCGGTCTGTGGGTTCCAGCCCTGTGACAGGCTCTGTGCTGACAGCTCAGAGCCTGGAGCCTGCTTCGGATTCTGTGTCTCCTCCTCTCTCTGCCCCTCCTATGCTCATGCTCTGTCTCTTTCTCTTTGTCAAAAATAAATAAACGTTAAAAATTTAAAAAAAAATACTAACACACTAAATAAAGATCACCTACCATGAGTGAGAATCAGCAAATGCCACAAACTAGAGTATTAACCCAACAGGTTCAGACCTTAAAACAATCTGAGAGGGACTACAAATAAATTTACAATTATTAAAGAAGCAAAAGAAGACTCTGAAACCAAAGTTTATTTTTAAAAGAAGAGATCAACTTGGAAAAAAGATAAGCAAAGAATTCTACAAACAAGCAAAGACATTTAAATTAAAAACTCATAAAATGGCTTAAACAGTAGACTACAAAAGTTGGAAGAAGAATTTATGTATTGGCTGATTTGTTTATAGATCTGAAGAAATTAGGCCAAGTGCTGCAAAAAGAAAGAAGGAAAAACTATGATAGAAAGTTTCTCAAAACGAATTTGAAAATTCAACAACTTATAGCAACTCCAGAAAGAGAAAATGGAATGACATAAAGGCAACGTTTGAGAAATAAAGACCAAGAATATTCCAAAATGATATTAATCCACATGTTTGTGAACCAGAGCCCCAAGTAGAATAAATAAAATTACGCTCACTGCAGACACATAAAGTACAATTGCTGACCCAAAAGATGAAGACACCATCTTACAAGCAACCACGGAGAAGAGGCAGATGGCCCACAAAGCAGCAGGAATTAGACAAACAGCCAACTCCATAGTAGTAACAACAGGGACCAGAGGACACTTAAATAATGTGTTCAAAGTGCCAAGAGAACATATCGATTGGCTTATCAATTCAGAGAGTTCATACTCACAGATACAATGAAAGAACACTAAAGAAAGAACTTTAACCTTAGCCACAATACTACATGCCCTCCTGATTCCCCTTCCCTGCTCTGAGTTCTAGTTCAAGTATAACGTCCTGAAAAGTGGCCTGGAAAAGGTTTATGAACAGCCAACTGCTCACATCAATAATCCAGTGCCAGTTGACTTTAACTACAGTCATCCTGTCTCAGATGATAATCACAGCATTAAAGTACATTCCGAGAGACACCACTTGTGGTGGCCTGTCACACATTATCTCATTTCATTTTACACTACACCTGCAGGTGGTTGTATCATGACTCAGACGAGGTAGATAAGCTGTCCAAGGTCATCCTGCCCATAGTGACAGCATGCTTGCTGCTTCGGGTAGGTCATCTGCCTCCATCATGGCAGAAATTCTCTCCCTGCAAACCCAGCCACTTGTCAAAAGTAAATCCCTCTTGCTAAGTACTGATGTGATGTGAGGTCTGAGGAGGGAGCCTCTGCGGATCTCCTCTTCCAAGGTAAACTGCATTCAGCACCTGTCAAGGAACTCAAGGTCAGCTGGCACAGGGAAGACCAGGTCAGAGAAATAGAGGGGGCTTTGAACCCTGAGAGGAGGGGTCCGGGTGTCTCAAAGGGAAGGAGCCATCACCTTGAGGGAAGACAGGGTGACTGTCACAGACTGCCAGGCAAAGAGGGACATCAGATTGTCTCCTTCTGCCAATTCAGAGAGTCAGCATCTGCCTGGTAAGTCCCTTGCCAGTCATTACATCCAGCCTTAAGGTTCGGGGCCTTTAAAGACAGCACGTGTACTTGGAAAAGTGACTCCCCGGTGAGTTCCTTGAGACCCCGAAGTGGCCGGCCCATCTCTGTGTGTCCTAGTTGCCTCTGGGCTGACAGACAAGCAACAAAGGCTGTGGAGTGGCCCACCCTGCTGGGAGGGAGGGCCCTAGCACCCATTCTGCCAGCCTCTGCTGAGCGGGCCGAAACTGTCTGGGGCCAGCCGAGGAGCCAAGCCAGGTCCCCACTGACTAGAATTCAGGGTGGGTGAGACACCCTCAGGAGTCCTCAGCCATTCAGAAAAGGCCAAAGTTCTCACACGTGATTTCCCCACAGACCCTTCTTACATTTTCTTTTTAATTTTCATAGTCTCAGGGGCGCCTGGGTGGCTTAGTCGGTTAAGCATCCGACTTTCGCTTAGGTCATGATCTCGTGGTTTGTGGGTTCAAGCCCTGCGTCGGGCTCTGTGCTGACTGCCAGCTCAGAGCCTGGAGCCTGTTTCAGAGTCTGTATCTCCCTCTCTCTCTGACCCTCCCCTGCTCACGCTGTCTCTCTCTCTCTCTCCTAGAAATAAATAAAAATATTTTTTAAAAAAAGTTTTAATTTTCATAGTCTCAGAAAGAAAATACTATGCATTTGTTTCTTATTAATTTACAAATCACTAAAAACATGTTTTGCAAGAATTTTTTAACATCCACAAAGCTCTTTTTTTAACCTCTTATAGGTCATTTAGCACTCTTTTCTCAAGGAAGAGGAAAACACATTTTTGGCCAAGAATAAACTCCTCACTATAAGTTGGGTTCGGGTTTTGGTCTCAGGCTCATAAACTCCAGCAGGGCTTGGACAAACTGAGAAAGGAAATTCTTCCACAGCCCCAAGACTGTAAGCAGCATGGTTTTCACACACAAAACTGGGGGGTGAAGACTGGAGAGTCTTCTGCAAGCTCGGCTTCAACCAGAACCAGCAGACCCCCAAAAGAGTCATCCAAGGGAATCGAGAAGGGGGTTGTCAGCTGGGGCGCTTCCCAGCTGCGGTTCCCCGGGCAAGAGGCAGCTTTGAGCAATATTGTGTGCCTCGGAGGACACACAGCCAGGCAGAGCCACTGCCCGGGACACCTGGGCTCCCCGTGCACTGTGCTTAAGAGGTAGCACATAGCATGGTGCCGAGCTGGCACTAGAGGAAGACTGTGCGTGTGTGGAACACGACAGGACTCTGCTTGTGCATATGCAGGGAGGCACCATTGTGCAGTAAGCCAGTCACCCAGACAGTGCTGGCACCAAAGGGCAACCAATGGTGGAGATTTTGCTGATGCAGGGGGGCATCTTAACCCTGCAGTGGCTACTGATCTGAACTATCCCTGATTTGTGCACACTTTGGTTTTACGGATTCCGTGTTTACGTTCCCCCTAGAACTCATACATTGAAGCCCTAACCCCAGAGTGATTCTATCTGGAGATAGGGACTGAATGAGGTAATTAGGGCAGGATGAGTTAATGAGGTAGGGCCTTCATGATGGGCTCAGGTTCTTATGGAAGAGACACCAGAGAGCATGCTCCCTCTCCATGCACACACAGGAAAGGCCGTGTGAGCTCACAGCAGGAAAGCAGATGTCTGCAAGATTCTTAGTAGCATAAATGAACTTCACTAGAAACTACCACCCAATCCAAGGGCAGCTGAGGACAGAGTCTTGTTTCCTCTGTCTTTTAACACCCAGATCCAGGAGCACACCCCCAACACATACGCGTAAGTGTGCATGCGCGTGCACACACACACACACACACACAGTCCTTCCCACTACAAGTCAGTGAACCAAACAGCTGACATTTAACTGATTTGATTCCACCATCTTGTAGCTGAAAGGATTTAAGTCAGTTCACAAAAATGCACAGAATAACACAACTTGGGATCATACAAGGCAAAGTGGGAACAGACAAAGTAAAGCTCGAAAGCAGAGAGCACTAGTGGGAGCCAGGAATGAAGCCACCCAGCAGGACAGCCCCGGAAATGTGGGCCTTCCTGATGGCAGCCTCCACCAGGTGACTGGACGCTGATCAGGAACACAGTTCCCTTGGCCCCCAGCATCTGAATACATGTGTGGGTTTTAATGGTTTAGGAAAAATATGAGTGCACCCAGGAGGCCCTGGGATGCCACATCTGCCACAGGCCCTTCCACCAGGCCTGTCTGTCCCCTGACAGACGCATCTGTCTCTGCATGGGACACCTGATGCCTGCCACCCCAACCCTGCTCGGGGCAAGGGGATCTCTCACGATGGGGGCCGGACCCCCAGGACTCCCCTGCCCAGAGCTACAGGGCCCGCCCTCTGCAGCCCATGCTAACTGCACACCTTCCATATGGTCTCTCCTGGTCCTGAGCCATGCCTTCCTTGGGCCTTCAGTGCTCCAGATACTCAGGGTTGAAGGAGCCTCCCCACTCTGCCGGCTGACCCTCAGGACTCCAGAGACCTCCCCATCTCGGTAAGGTACCTGGGCCCTACCTGTAGGACCTGTCATTTCACACGCAGCCCTAAGACTGCAGACCCAGGGCCTAGACGATGCCTGGCCTACAACACATGCACAATAAACATGCAAGGGGTAAGCTGTTTCCCAGAACCCAGCACACCCCCTGGCACACAGTAAGCACTTAACAAGTGGAAGTTCTTGTGGAAGCACAAGAACACTTTTCTCCCAGAATGCTGCATGCACCAAGGAGGGTGTGCTCTGTTCTCCACAGAAGGGGCACACAGATATAAGGAGGATGTCCCCCGGCAGCCTCCCACAGTGGTAGCCTGTGAGCTGGGCCATATGGAGGGGAGGACAAGGGGAGGAGGCATTCCAGGCAAAGAGAACAGGAAGGGCGAAGGCCAAAGAGCATAGCCTGTTCAGGGACATCTCCCACAGTCGGGGGGAGGGGACTGGAGTGTGAGGTTACTCTCTTAACCCTCGTTTATGGCGATAAAAGCCCATGGTTTATTGGCAGCAATTGTTAAATATTCATGGATTGTGCAAGCCTGTTGTTAAACCATTGTTAGCTTGAAATCAGTCACGGCTGAATTCAAAAATTGCCAAAGGCTGCAAATTAGGGAAGGACAGCCCCAGTCGCTCTGCCCAGACCCCCATGCCTTTGTTTTCCTAGGAAAGTTGAACAGTTGAGAACAGGCATTATCAACCCATCTTCCCAATGAAAATATTAACTTTGGAAAGCAGGCATACACGTTGTAGGTCAGAAATGGATCATAAAACGTGAATTCCGACGGATGAATCCAGGGCCCTCTCTGCCAAGGAGCCCAGCAGGAAAAGCTTCCTGTCTCGTTGGTGCGTTCCTTCCCTGAGCCAGTAGCTTGAGACAGCCAGAAACTTCTCCAAATGTTCACATCCGCAGAAGGTTGTATTTTCCCAAAATGGCTCTCACAGCACTGTCTCCAGTCCCACATGCTCATCTCGCCTTGTGGCCTTGACACTGCTCCCGTCAGACTGCGGTGGGTCTGCGCCTCCCTCCCATAAACCCGGGCGGGCCTTTGGACCACCTCCAGCCACAGAACACGGCGGAACTCACGGTACATGATTGCTGAGGCTGAGCCATGACCAGACAGGAGGATGCATGCACAGCCTGTGGAGAGGCACCCCCCTCGAGCCAGCTGAGCTCCCTGTGGGACGGCCCTCTGAGAGCAGCCCGGAGTGGAGCAGAAGTGAGCCGCCCCAGCTGAGCCCCACCCAAACGGCAGACTTCTGAGTAAGATCCGTGATAAATAGATCTGTTTCGGCCACTAAGTTTTGAAATGGTTTGTTAAGTAACAATGTAGAAGTAGATTCCTCATCAGGAAACTGAGGAGACATGACACGTACATGGCCTCCCTCCCCGTTCTCTGCCCACCCCTCAGGGCTCCTGTGTCTTGCACCACTGTGCTCCACCAGCCTTGACCAACGGGAGATCTTATCCTAGGACAAGACCCAGGCTTATCTTCCAGGCACAGGAAGATCTCAGGGATCTCTGTGCAGTCAGCACACTACCTGCTTCAGAACACCTTTTGCTGCCTAGTCCTCAGAGTCAGAGCCACAGGAGGGCCCAGAAGTTTGCATTTTCCACCAATAGGGACAAACACCCAAAACCAAGGATGAGCACCTTGGACGGGAGCCACAGGATGTCTCCTTAGGTTTCTTGGAGCCTCAGTTTCCTCATCTGTATACTGAGATAGCCCTTTGGGACACCCATTAAGTAGATAATGTGTAAGCATCCTGACACAAAGAGGGTGTCCAGGAGACAGTAGTGTCCCTGCTGCCATCTTGCAGGTCCCTTTGGTCTCCTCAGAAGCCCTGTCATTATAACAATCCCTGTTACTGTCCGGAAGTGGAGTGGCTCATGTCTGCCCCTCCCCCCATGGTAGTGGTTCTCAGCCCAGGCTGCACATTAGAATTGCCTGGGGCTCGTTAAAAATGCCAACCCCTGGGGTGCCTGGGTGGCTTAGTCAGTTAGGCGTCCGACTTTCGCTTAGGTCATGATCTTGCGGTTTGTGGGTTCGAGCCCTGCGTCAGGTGCTGTGCTGACTGCCAGCTCGGAGCCTGGAGCCTGTTTCAGAGTCCGTGTCTCCCTTTCTCTCTGGCCCTCCCCTGCTCACACTGTCTCTCTCTCTCCTAGAAATAAAAAAAAAAATGCCAACCCCTTTGCCCACCCCGAACCAAGTGAGTGAGTCAGTGTCTGAGTGGGTGGATAGTAAAGTGGAGGGGGACCTGTTTTGTAAACAACCAGGTAATGTTAACATGGCCCAAAGTGCCCTGAAGTAGGAACTGGTGAAGGGTCGTTACATGTCTTACCCTCAGTGCCTGCATGCCTAGGCTTCGCACTATACAAATATTGTTTAGATTATGTCAGAGCAGAGCTGAGCATAGACAGAACAGTTTTCCCAAACCCCTCTGTTGGAGACACAGCCCGGTTTCCTGTGGGTCTTGGGCACTGGTTAACACTGGGCTTCCAAGGCTGTGGGAGGCCCATGCTCTTACCTCCGGGACCCCAATACAAATGGACACAAGCAGAACCCCTTTCTCCCATGCAGTCAGCACACTTGAGCAGTAAAGGATGTTCATACATGGGGTCTGCAGCGCTTTACTCTGCAAGCCCAGCAGAAGATGCAGGCTCACCAGCTCAGGCCCAAGCCCATGGCCATCTTCTTGGTACAGCCCTAGTATAGAGATGAGGAACACCACTGCTCTACTTATGCTTGAAGTTGGGGTACTCCTTTCTCATTTTGCAGCCTCGGCTTTAAAGCAAAGGATGGAAGCAAGTGATGGGAGAAACAGTCCGTCACCAAGCACATTCCCCTTTCCCCTGGGCACCCAGCCAGCCAAGGGAGCCTCCCAGCAGGCACTGGGACCACCGAACATGCCTGGCGCCATGTGGGTGGCCCCGAAACACTCGTGTGCCAATTCCCCTTATTCAGGCCTCCCGTGACCACTGTGGAAGCTGGATGGGGATGGGGACCTAAATACCACTTGGGACCCTCCATGAGTGAGAAATGTCTGTCCCTGGATTAGGCCACCGTGATTCGGAACCTTTACCACAGTGAGTCACCAAGCCAGACAGCATCCAAGGGGGCAGGTGAACTGAATCATACAGTCAATCCCTGCACTAGAGTCCTGGCAACACTAAAACAGGAGTCACTACACACGTGCCAACCGGCAACCAGCCCTAAGATGCCCTGAGGAGTGAAAAAACAGGATGCGGCCACCTGAGTGTCAAAAATGGGGCAAGAGCATGTTTGTGTATTGAGGGATAGAATACTTCCAGAAAGAAGCAGGAGAAATGGGCAACAGAGACCCTTGAGGCGGGAGTGAACTGCTGCGTGGCTCAGTGGTGGAGTCAGACTTCTCATCAACCTTTTCACGGCCAGAGCCCACACCCTGAGGATGCCTGGGCACTGGTCAGATTGTGATAACTGATGAAGTTTGAAGAAGCATGAGTAGGGGCGCCTGGGTGACTCAGTCAGTTAAGCATCTGACTTTGGCTCAGGTCATGATCTTGCAGTTTGTGGGTTCAAGCCCCGCTGACAGCTCAGAGCCTGAAGCCTGCTTCAGATTCTGTAACTGTGACTCCCTCTCTGTCTGCTCCTCCCCCGCTCGCCTTCTGTCTCTCAAAAATAAATAAACATTAAAAAAAGAAGAAGAAGAAGCATAAGTAAATGAAATATAGGACGGACATGTTTCCTGGAGCTCTAGAACCTCACCATGGAGTGTCCTGATTGATAGCGACAAACTCTCTTTCAATCTCATCTCCAACTGAGTAACTGTTCAGCTGTGGGCAAGTTCCTCATCCTCTCTGGACTTTGGTTCCCTAAACCATAAAACTGGTGGGAGGGGCAGTTATAGGCACCTGGTCAAATTGTTGTGGGAATGAAATCTAACAGCGTCATGCACATGAGTCAGCATGGTGCTGGCACACGGTGGGTGTGTGAAGAGTGCAAGGTTATTTAGTGTAGTGCCTACTGTTTTCAAACAGGAGCTGTTATCTGTGTCTAAGAGGTCTTCAGCCCCACCCAGAAAGGCCCACATGCTCAGAGCCACTGGGGACTCCAGGCATTGCCATTAGGCAGCTGAGCCTCCATAAGAGAGGAGCAACAGTGTGAGAGCCCCAGGTACCAGACAGAGGGGAGAGAACTGGGAGCCTGCCAAGGACTCTAAGAAGTCACCACGGGGAAGAGCAGGAAACAGGCACTCCCACATATGTCCACTGTTAAAGAGTCCCCCCCACAACCCTGCAAGTCTCCTTCGGATTTTATGGATGAGGAACTGAATGGTCAGGGTCACAAAGCCAGCGTGAGAAGCTCTGTCCTAGAGGGGCTCCTCCCCTTCTCCTGGCTGATGGCCACCCTGCTCACTGGCTTGGAGCTGGAGTCCTGAGCCCTGTGCTGGTACAGCCCACCCCTTCTCAGGCCTGGTCCCCAGACACTGGGGGAGACAAACAGGTCACCTACACAGGCGCTAGGAAAGGGTCCCGGGAGGAGCGCCTCCCTGGATTCAGGGACCTAGAGTCGTGTACCCTGTCCCCACGCCTGATGGTCTGGGTGCCTACCCTGTGCTACACTCATCCCCTGCCCCCCACCCCGGGCTCACCTCCTGGGACTCAGCAGGGACACCATCTGGGGCCACTGTTGGCATCACATGTCAGGCCCAGGGGCCCATCCAGTCCGGTCCCTGTCTGCACTGGCCCGGGACCCACAGCTGAGTGCTTGGACCCTCACTGAGGACAACCACCCACAGAATGAGAGGCCTTGTGAACCAGAGGAAGAGGGAAAGGGCAGGGGCCCCTAGTCCTCTCACCTTAGAGTCTGCAGGGGAGACATTGCACCGTGGGCAAGGCGGGGCAGGAGAGGCCAAACTGCACTTGCGTGGTCACACACACACACTCACACACAGGAAAGGAGGGTTCCCTGTCATATACACTCTGATACATCAGCAGCCATCTAGGGTCCTTGATGCCTCCCAGCCTCTGCAGATGTCAGACCCCTGGTAAGGTAGAGAAGAGCTCTGAACTGTTCTGGAGAGAAAGCAGGAGCCCAGGCCAGGCTCCAGGGAGCTTCATGGCCTGGCGTGATCCCCCTCCCCTGACAGGCGGGTCCCTGGTGCCTGTGAGGTCATCCAGGCCTGGGAGTGTGGTCTTCTCCATGCAGGGGGCCGCTTCGGCACACAGGCATGGTGTGGCTCTCCTGAGTCACAACCGAGGCTGGCAGCTGGGGCTTGTCCCACAGCAGTGACCTGCTAGGGCTACCCAGCAAGGGTACTCAAGGGAGAGGAACAGGGACCACACATGCAGAGAGGCCCCCATAGATGGGAGTCTGGGGACAGTGATGGATGGGTCCCAGCAACCGCGGTGAAGTGTGCAAGGTGTGATATCTTGGGTAGCACAGTTGACAACACTCACACCTGCCCAGCAGGCTCACATTGAGGGACCTTGGCTGTAGAGGCAGTAAGTCTTCCAGGTACTGAAGCAGCCAGAACGCCCAACAATGGCGTTGATCAGTGCACTATAGTCGTCAGTAGGGGGTAATATTATGCAGACTGCAAAATATTATTTAAAGAGTTTTTAATGACAGACAAATGTTCTGTACAGTGTACCCTTCTCTGCATCCCATGCCTTTTCCCCTACAACAGACGGCTACCAGCTGTTTGAGGACAAGACCTGAATAGCATGGGGCGGGGGAGGGGGGGACCAGAGAAGCTGGATGAGCTCCTGTGAGTCCCTCTGACCAGCATCCCCCTTCCCTGGACCCCTGGTAACATCTGCCTCCCCTGGAATGCCAACCTCAAGTCAGCCTTCCACTGGGTTCAAGCAGGGCTTGTGAAGAGTAAGGCTTTGCAGGGCTTCTACAGCCCTCAGCACAGCCTCTGAGGCCACTGAAGGTGTGCTGTGGGGGTTCCAGGCCAGCCAGGGACCGCCCACAGACCTTGGTGACACGGCTTTGAACCAAGCCAGGGCCCTAGGAGGAGAGAGCAAGACCTTGTCAACCACCAAAGCCTTCAAAGGCTGGTGGGAAGTGCCCTCTGTTAATTCCAACCACATGGCAAATTAAGTTCTATTTAGACTCTTTCAAAAATATTTTCCTCTCTTGATGTAATAAGAGTTGGAGCTGTGCCACTGTTTGTAGGCAGGCTGGGACGCAGCTCAGCGAAGCGAGTGTGGACTGCCTGCCCCCACAGACCGGGCCACGCCACTCCACAGCGCCCCCCCCCCCCCACACACACCAGATTGCTTCTCTCTGCGGACTGTGAAGATCTCAAGGCCAACATGTCCTCTGGCACTGGCAGCTTGTTCTTCCTTTTTTCCTCCCTTGCCTTCTTGGAATGTGTAATGTGGAGAAAAAGAGCATGGAGACAGAAGAAAACGGCTGCGCTGTCCCACAAAAGTCCAAGCTCAAGGCAAGGCCCTACATCACACACAGGGGACACAGCCCATGGCCAGTCTCTGTACTTCTTTCCAGAGCAGGTTGCTTTCCCCAGTGGCTCCCACCAACCTCCAATGGGACTTCACCCTCTCCACTCGGTCACTTGGTGCCACCATGCTCCTGGGACAAGGGACACCTCTCTGTCCACATAAACAAGATGGGCCCCTTCCCCCTCCTGGAGGCATGCTGCTGTCCTGGCCCCTGACAGCAGACTTCCTCAGAGCCAGCATGCCCAGCTGGCTACTGGGAAGATGGGCTCAGAACTGTGCCTCTCCTGGCAACTGCCCCCAGCCCCAGGGAGCTACCCCCCACAGCCCACACCTGCACCCCCTGCTGGGGCTGTCCTGCAGGCAGTGACTGCCTGATAGAGGGTCCAGGGGCTGGGTCCCTTGCCTCTATATGGGACAGCTCTGAGGGCTGAGGCCCCAGTGGCAGCCACACTGCGGATCAGTGTCTCCCTCCACCCAGCACCGCCTCCCACTGCCCTGCAGGTGTGTCTCCCAGTAAAGGTCCTGCACCTGCCTCCCCATTCAGAATCTGTTTCCCCAACCTATAACGGTTGGTGGCAGGCACAGTCCTTGAAGGCAGGCTCTAAAGGGGGATTTGCAGCCAGCTGTCTGGCTAGGTCCCGCTGTTAGGCCAGCACTGGTGTAGGGACCACAGGCCAAGCAGCATCCCCAGCCCTGGAGAGGTTGGGAGAAGCAGTGAGCAGAAGGACCAGGGAATGGGTGGCACTTGCTGAGGCCATGGATTCGTTGAAGGAAGAAAATGACAGCTCAGGGTGATTAATTACCAACTCAGGGCAAACCATGAAAGCTAAGGGGGCCTCTCCAGCTGCTTTTAAGGAAACGCCAATGTCCTGCAGCTAAAAATAGAGTGGGGGTCAAGCTCAGCACTTAAGGGAAGAGTTAACATCAAACATCAGAGAAGATGGAATTTTTCCACCCTGGCCAGTCCCCCACACCAAGTTCAGAGCCCCAGTGTGCAAAGAAGGGGAGCCGATTCTCAGGATGGGGCCCTCTGGGGATGCCACTCCAGGTCCCTGAACCTGCCGGAGAAAGGGCAGACAGCTCCCTCCTGGCTGAGAAGACAGCACCCCACCTGACGTATGAAACACTGCCATGGCTTTAATGAGGTGAGTGTCATCAGGAGAGCGCCACCCCCAGAGAGTGTGCCCACTGCCCCCTGGAAGCCAGCCCACATGCTAGGATCACACTCTGCACAGCCTGGCAGGGAAGGCAGCCAGCCTGCCAGAGGAAAGAACACGTGGGGTCCCCAATGACTGCAGCATTCCAGCAGAGCCACTCCACGCAGCAGAGGAGCTAAATTTGGGGTGCAGCACCAAGGGGTAGAGAAGTGGACAGAGAGGGGGTGCTGACTCAGGAAGGTTTTCCTGCAATTCAGAATTTAGCACCCTGCCAAGGACCCAGGAGAGCAGGGCTCCCACGCACGGTTCCCAGAAGCTTGTGGGAAACTTGCCCACACTCAGTGACACACAAGTGTCAGAGCTGTCCAGGCAGACAGCAGAGGCTCAAGGTCTCCCACCAGTGGAGCTCTGTGGGTGGATAGGCTATGTAAGAAGCACAACCACCAGGCACCCGTGCTCCCCAAGAGGGACACCCCATCTGCTGGTGGGGGGATGGTGATGGTGAGTGGCCCCACGGCCCTGAGGAGCTCAGGGATGGCTGTCTGTGCAGGCTGGATGGTGGATGCGGCCGCAGAACAGTGGCACTGGAGACACAGGAGCCCACCCCACAGAGGCCGGGGGACAGCCATGACCACCACAAGCTGTGTGTGCAGGCCAGCAGAAGGGGCGAGCACCAGCCGGTGGAGATAAAGAACATGGGGTGCCTAGGGGAGAGATGGGCCAAGATCAAGGGGATTGCTAGTTTACACAGAGTAAGTGAGGGTTGGACGACCAGAAGACAGAGGACAAAGCCCCAGCCCCTTGCCCATTGGTAGGCCTAAGCCTGTCTTCAATCTAGAAACCACAGACTGGAGGAGATGGTGAACTCCAGGAGGAAGACCCAGAAGCGCTGTGGTGGGATCTTCAGTAAACTTCCTCAGTCCTGCCCCAGAGGCTCCTACAGCCGCGTACTGGCACCTGGCAGTGCCCAGGCCCTGGAGGGTTGTTAGAGCCACTGCTGGATGGGCCACCGTGCCCTCTTGTCAGAGCAGGGTGGGCCAGGCTCAGCTCACGTCGGGCCCGAGGTCCCTGGACAGGCCTGCTGGTCTCCACCTCTGAGCGTCAGGGCTACTCCAGACCCCCGGCCTTTCTCTCCAAGCCCTCCCTGCCCCCGCCCAGCCCATCTATGTGTGCAGATTTGCAAATACACGCACACCCAGACCTCCCTCCAGACCCTTCCTCCCCTCACTCAGCATCCCCCACTTCTCACGGCCATCTCAGAGTCAACACGTCCACACTCTTCCTTCCTCCACCCGGGCCATGCACAATAAGCTGCTGCCTGCTCTGATACCTCAGCCCAGCTCCCCCATCATCCACGATCCGAGTTCCCCTGGTCAGGCCGGCCACAACTGCTCCCTGCTGCCACACAGGCCCCTCCACACACTCACCCATGCCAGCCATGCCAGTCTTAAGCACAGGTCAGACCTCATCCTTCCCTGGGTCCCCAGCCATGTGGGATGAGATCCAAAGGCACGTGTGGCTTTTCCAAGTCCTCCTGACCCAGGCGCTGCCTGGCTCCCCAGCTCAGGGAGTTGTCAGAATCTTATCAGACAAAATCTGTGGACTGTCCTTGATAAAGGTCAGCTGTCAAGGACCTCAGCTTCAAAGCCCTCCCTCTCTGTTTCTGATGAAAGCCATTAGGGTGTGGGCACTGATGGTCTCACCCCCGGTATTGTAAAAGACACATACAGGTTCTAGTCCATGAAAAGACTTTCTAATGGTGAGATTTCTGGCAAAAAAAGGCAGGGCCATGAGACAATCAAGTGCTGTTGGCAAGAATTGATTCCGTAGTTCCTTCAATGGGCACCAGATCAATGTTCGTTAAAAAACAAAATTAAATTAGGGGTGCCTGGGGAGCCTCAAGCGGTTAGGGGTCCGACTTTGGCTCAGGTCGTGATCTCATGGTCCGAGAGTTCCAGCCCTGCATTGGGCTCTGTGCTGACAGCTCAGAGCCTGGAGCCTCCTTCAGAGTCTGTGTCTCCCTCTCTTTCTTATCTTCCTCACTTATTGTCTATGTCTCTCTCTCTCTCTCTCTCTCTCTCTCAAAAATAAATAAACATTTTTTAAAATTTTTAATTAAATTAAAAGACCTTGCCTTCCTCTCCCTGGACACCTGAGGGTAACTCTAGCATCATGTTATTTAAAAGCATCTTACCTGTCACCCATTACCTTTACCCTCCCTAACTTGGGAGCTTGCTGAGAACAGGTGTATGACCCATTATTCTCTGACTCTGTAACCTCCAGCCAGGCAAGTGCCCAGGGACTCAATGAAGGTGCAGAAGTAACAGATGGAGTCCCTCCTCCGGGCCTTCCTCCCAGCCCTGAACGTGCAAAGGAATCACAGGCAAGGCTGTGGCCCACGTGGGTCTCCCACACGTCAGTCTGCCAGCCTGAGAGCTCTCCAGGGGTGGACGTGCCCAAGCCAGCCTGGCTTCTGCACGTCTGCCAGCCCGGGTCCTGGCACCCAGAAAGCGCCTGGTGAAGTCTGGCTGGCTAGGCTCCTACCCAGTGAGGAAGGAATTACTCACCTCCCCGAGGCTTCATTTTGAAAATGTATTTAGTAACTTCTAAACAAATCATACCAACCCTCCAAGTTTTATTTGTTTAGTTAAATTAATTCTATTTTAATATTTCCATTAGCCATTTAATTTATTCTAAAACCTGGCACTGCAAAGTAATAAAACCTCTCAAATATTGACAGACAGTAAAGTAAATGTCGCCCAGCTACAACCATCTGTTTTTCCTCCAAATTCCTCAAGATGGAGAGTGTGCAGCCATGATTTATTTATGGGCCTTCCTGGGCCTATGGTGCCTGTTCCCAGCCCTCCCTCAGGCCTGGACCAGGGCTGCCGGGTGCCACGGCCAGGACCTGCTCAACACAGTGAGAGGGAAAGAAGGAAAGAGTCTGGAGTGAAAATGAGAAAATGTGCACAGCACAGAGAAATGGAGCGATCTTGGGAGAACTGTTAACAGCTCCCCGTCCCCAGCTGCCTGCCCCCCGCCAGCGACACTCTGACGTCCTTGGCACCCTGACCCCATCTCTCGCCCCCACTCCTGGCTCTGCCCTGGAATGAGAGGGCCCTCTTCCTGTCCCACCAGCCTGGACAGGGCAGGGGCACGGGGCTGCACAGCCCACACGGGGCACTCACAGAGGCAGGGTCTAGCTGACCAGCTGCTGTGCCTCCTCACTGAGGGTCCCCTTCAGTGGGACAATGGCATCCCCACTCCCCCATCAGTCAGGTGAGGCAAAGTCTGAAGAAAAGGCTGCAGGGGTATCAAAGGGCAAAACCAGGTTCAAGTCCTGTATCCTCATGGTGCCTGGGTGGCTCAGTTAGTTAAGCATCTGACTCTTGATTTCACCTGAGGTTCATGAATTGAAACCCCACGTCGGGCTCTGTGCTGACAGTGCAGAGCCTGCTTGGGATCCCCTCTCTCTCTGCCCCTCCCCCTTGAAAATTAAATAAACTTTAAAAAAACAATTCCCATACCCACCAGTCCCCTTTCCTAGAGCAGCAACATGAGATGCCCCATAGGGTGGGGGGTATGTCTGCCCAAAGCAGGGTCCCAGAAGGCCATGGCAGCACCCCTTGCTCTCTCCAGACGCCCAGCACCTCTGGGGAAGGAGGCTCTTGCCTGAACACTGCTCTCTGAGCCAGGGGTACAGGCTCAACTTCCCCCAGGGCTGGCAGGGAGACAGGGAAAACACTCAGTCCCGCCAGGCACCCACACACCTGCCAGGAGGTTCGAATGTACCTGGTGTTTACTCGGCACACATAATTGCAATTCCTTTCCTACCATCACACCAAGCCAAGGCAGCCACAAATACTCCTCCGCACATGTCAGAGCCATGCAGCCCCAAACCACTGGGTCTGCCCCTCCCCAGTGGCCTCTAGTTAGGGCCTCCCTGCTCTGCCCACACTCAGCACAGCTACAGAGTTGCGTCTGCAGTGGAAGAGCTAACTGGAATGTTGAAATGGCAGCATCCAGGCCTTTGGCCCTGAGCTCCTGCTGCAGCCCACAAGGGAAAGAAAGGCCAGGCAGTTCATTTGTCCCACAAGCAGGCATGTCAGCCCCACGACTTGTTCCAGGGATGCCCGGTGCCTCAAGTCACCTGGAGCCCTATGGGGAGAGACCAGCAAGTGAGGAGATGTGCCTGTGTGTCCTGTGCTACAGCAGAGGCTGTGCCCACCCAGCAGGGCCCAGAGAGGGGGCAGGGGGCCTGCTGGGGGACAGGAAAGGCTCCCAGAGGCGGTGGCCTTGGGGAGGAGTCAGCAGATTAAAGAGCTAAAACATGGAAAGAGCCTAAGTGTCCATCAACAGATGAATGGATCAAGAAGATGTGGTTTATCTATACCATGGAATACTACATGGCAATGAGAAAGAATGAAATCTGGCCATGTGTAGCAACATGGATGGACCTTGAGGGTGTTATGCTGAGCGAAATAAGTCAGGCAGAGAAGGACAAATACCATATGTTTGCACGTATAGGAGGATTAGGAGGAACTTGACGGAGGA
>NW_024081074.1:1134908-1285359 GCF_003009895.1 Hyaena hyaena | reverse complement strand
GGGGGGGGGGGGGGGGGGGGGGGGGGGTGAGTGATTCAGGTGGGGTGAGGAGGGAGGAGTCCTCCCGGGCCCCTGGCCTGTCCTCACTACCAGATCCCCAAGGAGGCCCCCATGCACAAGTGGCTCTTCCTTCCCTGGCCCTCCCAACCCTGCCACCGGACGACCAAAGACATTTGTTCAAATAGCAGTCCCAACCACAGCGTCCTTCCCGTGGCGCTCAGTCGGCTCTTGGCGGCCTTAGGGGCGGATGCACACACGCAGGGGTGAGGGGAGGAGCCTCCGGTAAGAACACGCGGTCTCGGGGAGAGCGGTGGGTGGCCGCAGGCCAGATCTGCCGGGTCTATGCCCACACTCCTCCGCCGGCTCTCAGCCGCAGGACAGCCGTGAAGACCCGGCGGGCTGTGGCTGTGCCTGGCCCTTCCCTGCGGCCTGCACACACCCCCCCCAGAGCCGCTCTACCCCGCTTCCTCACCCGCCGTTGCCCAAAGAACCGCCCCACACCCGCCTTGGCGGCAGTCTCCCCGTTTCCCATCTCCGTGTTTGGGTTTTCCAAGATCTCGATATGTTCTGCCGACATCACCCCGAGAATTACCGAAGCCTGCCAGTCTCACAGCTCAAAAGGAGGGAGAAAGACGTTGTGTGTTCACAGCCAAAAGAGGAGTTCATAAATTTTCACAAAATTACTAGATGCGTGTGATTTATAGCCAAGGCAAGACGCTTCAAGGCCCTGAGGAGCGGAGTGGTGGCTGTGAGGAGGCGGAAAGTGCCAGAAGGCGCACGGCCAGCGGCTCTGACAGTGGAGGAGCTGCGGCCAGGACCCGGGTCTGCAAAGGCGGCGCCTCCGCACTTCCGGCGCCTGCCAGCTGTTAGCGTGACGCAGAGCGAGCCCCGCTCAGGGAACCAGCCTCGGGCCCCCAGGGCCACCTGAGTGACAGCCGCCCGGCACGCAGGAGCCCCTGGAGATTCAACACGCCCTTCCTGCCGCAGCAGGCAGCTGAGGTGGCCCCAGACCGGGACATCGCCAAGGCCGGGCCGGGCTGATGGCCCTGGTGTGGGGCAGCAAGGGAACTTGGGGTACACATCTCATTCAGCCCCCGGACCCCCACCCCTGATGCCCCTGGGTGTTCACTCGCAGAGCATCCGAAGCTCCGGAGCCTGTTCTGGGTGCAAGACAGCCGTCAATAGAGAACCAACAACCAGTCCTGGTGCAGGAGGGGGAGTAAAGGAAAAGCTCTGCAAGAGTCTCAGGACACAGTCAGTCCTCCACGGCACCCTGAACGCTCTGTCTGACCGTTTTTCACCTGGGCACACTGAGGTCTGGGCGTCTGTGACCTTTCCAAGGGTTAACAGGTGGTAAGTGGTAGAGATGAGGTTCAAAGCCATATCTGATGGACCCACACCCATGTTCTCCACCAGCTGCTTCTCCTTAGCTGATGACCATCAGGCAATAGTGCTTGGACGGGTGTGGATGTTCCTGTTTATGTCATGGGCATGCCTTATATATTCCCTTATCTGCAACAAATACTTCACTTTAACATTTTTTTAATGTTTATTTATTTATTTATTTGAGTGAGAGAGACAGAGACAGAGCACCAGCGGGGGAGGGTGAGACAGAGAGGGAGACACAGAATCTGAAGCAGGCTCCAGGCTCTGAGCTGTCAGCACAGAGCCTGATGCTGAGCTGGAACTCGTGAACCATGAGATCATGACCTGAGCAGAAGTCAGATGCTTAACCGACTGAGCCGCCCAGGCGCCCCAAAGTATTTCACTTTAAAAGATAATTGTTTTAAGGTTCTCAGAGTTGATGGATGGAAGGACAACCATCCCTCTCCCTGCACTCCTCACCTGGATGGGCAGCTGCACACACCACCAGCCCGGGGAAAGCCAGCAGGGCAGGGTGGGGAACTTCCGGAGTCTCCTGTCCCACCAGGTTCTGGGGGAGCTGTCCAACACCAACACCGTCAGCCAGCCCCGTCCCCAAAGTGACTGCAGCCACTGTGTGGAGGACACCCAGGCCAGGGGAAGTGGGTGCCAGCATGCCTGGGCCCCAGAACTGGTGGGACACTCTGCTGCCACTAGGGTATGTTCAGGCCCCACGGAGCTCTGATCTGGGGACACGCTGCTTCCTTACAACACAGGCCCTAAAGCCACCTCACTGCCGGGGTGAAAGGCTCTGGGGGACAGAAGGAAAACATGCCCACCCATCTGTCAGGACAGCTGCTCTCTGAGGAAGGTCGGGTCAAGGAAGCGATGGAGAGGGGGAGAGAAGAGGACAGTGAGCTTGACAGACGGCAGCCACCCAGTGACAGGGCCCAGTGGCCTGCCCTGGAAGAGGCACAGGGGCGGCAGGACCTGGATGCCAGGAGCAGCTGAGCAGGGACAGGGGTGCTCATCATTTTGCGGGGTCAGCTTGAAGGCAGAGTCACCGGAGGGCCATCTGGGCGGCCGGCCCATCAGGGGCAGCTACAGCCCCGTGCACAGTCCAGCACAATCTGGGACATGAAGACAGAGAAGCAAAACCAAATCGTGAGGAGGCCAGAGGGGCCTTAGGTAACTGGACTTGTGTTCCAGCCTGCCCCTGGGCAGGCTGCTCAACCTCCCCACAACCGGTTCTCCTCATCCTTCTGGAGGGACTCAGAACTCCTGCCTCACAGAAGGGCCAGTGGGGTGATTCGAGATGCCGGGTCTGCACACGAAACACAGGCAAAGATAATATAGCGACTCCTAGCCACTGAAGGCCTCTGATAGGCTCCCATAGGAAGGCTGCATGGTACTCACTCCCATTTTACAGATGAGACAACTGAGGCTCAGAGAGAGAGGTAGCTAGTGCAAACCCACAGGGCTAGGAAGTGCCAGTCTCCCCATTTCTGCTCCCCCCAGAAAGAATTCTCCAGACACCAACCACTCCTTTAGCATAAGCCTGTTTACTCACATCTCTCCCCAGGAAGAGATAAGAAGCCAGGCCATTTCCAACGTTCACATTTTCATTCCTTAAAATTCTGGGAAATTCTTCCAACACTGCACAGCACAGACAGGAGACAAGGGGCCAGGAGGCCAGGGCCAGGTGTGGCTTCGCTGAGGTGACGCTCGTCCCCCTCGGATGTTTATGCAACCTCTGTGCCCCCTCAACCTTCTCAATTGGGTGGCTGTAAGACAATAAATGTCTCGTTATTCAGAGATGCCTCCCACCAGGCAGAGGCAAAGGCAGGGCAGTCTCTGGCCTCTGCCACCCCTGACCTCACACGTTGCCTTGGGGTGACCCCAAATCCTCCACATTCCTCCTTCTCTGGGTCAGGAATGGCATCCATTTTGCAAGGGATACTTTGAGAGCCTCCCCAGGCTGTTGAGGGACTTAAATCACAAGTGTCCCAGGGCAGGAACAGCTGACAGGCCCGGAGTCCCCATCCATCTTCCCACAGGACACTCCGAGCTCCGACTGAGAAGGGTTTACAGGGTGGGAGGGACATGGGACAATGCAGCCCCACCCAGGCCCTGCCAGCAGCCTGTTCCCACGGTCAGCTCCAGCCATCCCTAATGGACGGGTCAGAAGGCTGGTTCCTGGGGAACCCACCCCCTAGGAGGAAAGGATGCTTCCCCGGAGGTAGCTCAGGCCAGAGGGCTCACCAGCAGCTTCACCAACTCCTCATTCTTGTCTCCATGTGCCCAAAGTCTCTACTTTTTAAATGAAGGAATAAAAGAAAACAATCAGCTCTGCTCTGCTTTGTTTTGTTTTGTTTTGTTTTGTTTTGTTTTGTTTTAAGTAGCTTGTTCTCAAGTGCTAAGAACCACAAAGGCATCGCCCACCAGCCTGCAGGGAACACGGACACACAGCAGGGAGCCTGGACATGCCTGATTTCCCAGGGAACCCACATAAAAAGCCCTCCTTGTCGCAGGAATAATGCTGTGCTAAGAGCAGGCACAAACCTCCCCTAAAGAGACCTGACCCATATTCCAATCACAGCCCAGAAACTTGGCCCCGGGCTGGTTGCCTGCATCCAACGCCCCAGCGGCCGTTCCATGCCCTCTTCCTCTCTCCGCCAGTCTGGGCCTGACCCCCATGCCCAGACTGACCCCCCTGTGTCTAGGTGACAGGCCAGCATCTGTGCCATTTTGGTCGGAAAAGTCCGGGTGCCCCTTACATCTTTGCTTTCCCTCTTACCTCCCTCATGACCTTGGCAGGTGGCCTCACCAGTCTGTGCCTCAGTTTCACAATCTGTAAATAGGGATGACAATAGCACCCCTGTATGGAGGAGTATGTGAGAAAAGGGCCCAGGCAAGATCTGTCTCATGGTCAGTGCCCCGTGCAGTCATGGCTACTGCTGTCTGTGTGAACAGTTTGCCATTCAGCACACAGACGTGGAGTCTGAGTCCCAGGGCAGGTGTTACCCCACCACGTGCAAGATGAGAACGCTGAGCGGCCCCACCTTGTCATTCAGCAGGCTCTCTGCAGGGCCTGCCCCACCCCAGGCACAGTGTGGGGCCTGCAGGGCCCTGAGCAAACTTGTACTTTATTTAACACCAGAAAAATCTGTCCAGTTTCAATCATAGGCCGCCTGCAGCTTGCCTCTAACAGTGTGTTGAGCAGGATTCTGAGGCTGCCTGTCAGCTCGGAATGAAAGTGCTCTGTGATGGATTAGTGATGCCTGCCATGGACACTGAAGGGGCCTAAATTGCAGACCAATTACAAATGGTTGTTTGGGGGAGGCCGGAATTAGAACCCGGATCTCTTGACCTCACTGTGATGATGGCAGGCAGGGGACCATCAATGTGCCCAGAAATTACTCGTAAAGTTTTCATATTTCTATATTGACGAAAATGTCACTATTTGCTACTGACTGAAATGTATGCCCCCAAAATTCATATGTCAAAGCCCTAACCCCAGAGTGACTGTATTTAAGCATAGGGCCATTTAATTAAGGTTAAATGAAGTCATAGGGTGGGGATCTAATCTGATAGGATTAGTGCCCTTGTTAGAAGAGACCCCAGAGAACCTTCTCTCTCCTCTTGTCTTCCTCCTCCCTCCTCCTTCTCTCTCTCTCCTTCTCTCCCCCCTCCCTCCCTCCTGTCTCTCTCTCTTTCCCCCTTTCCCTTTATGTGAAGACACAGTGAGAAGGCAGCCGTCTGTAACCCAGCAAGACACCTCACCAGAACCACACTGGCGGCCTGATTTTGGAATTCCAGCCTCTAGAACTGTGAGAAAATAGATGTCTGCTGTTTAAGACACCCAGTCTCTGTCATTTACTATGAAACCTAGGTAGACAAGCACAGCATTTTTACAGTAGTTCTAGACAATCAGAATTCTGCAATGGACTCCCTGTGTCCATAGCTCACTGCCACTACTGATGATTCTGACCTCCCCGTACAAGTGAGTGGTCACTTCTGTGGGACCCTGAGGGAAGACCCACCCCTGCCCTGTGCTTCCTCTTGCCCATGACCTTCCTGAGCAGGACACACACCTTCAGCAGCCACTGAGAACCTAGAGGGAAGTGAGAAGCTACTGGATGGCCTCCATCTTGCCTCTGCACCTGCACAGCCTTCTTGCAGGCTTCAGAACCCAGGCCCATCTCCCACCACCTTCATCCAGCCTTTGGGAACAGCCCAGAATCCCAAGGGCACCGATCTCTTTCCTCAGGGTGACAGAGCTCCCCACCCCCCAGATGGGCAGGCAGATCAGTGGCATCAGAGGGGTCCTCAGTCCTGTGTGTGTCCATGATGCATCAGCCACTGGGCATAGAGCACTGACCGTGACTGGCACTCACTCCTTCACCCAACAATGGTCACCAACTACCACAGTCAGAATGCTGAATACAGCCCTATGACTGCCCCTATGTGCCCATGGCCCTCATCACCACACTCTCAGAGGTTTATGCCCTGTCTGTGAAAGGGGCTGGAGGTGGTGGGCCCTGTTCCCAAGGATGTGAGAGGAGTAAAGCATGCACGTACAGCAGTGCCAGTGCAGGGGGCACTCCACCCTACAAGGTGGTGTCATTCTTGTCGTTGTGCTCTGGTACCAGGCACTTTCGCACATAGCCTCACTGAATGCTTGTGTGATCTCCACAAAGCAGTATCATTAACCCAGGAAATGAGGAAAGTGGGGCTCCAGGAGGCCATGGTCACATAGGCAATCTGAGAACCGAGAATCAACCATTTCCAGAGTCCAGTGGGCAGTGCACGGGGTGGTGCAGGGAGCAGGAGGGGCGCTGGCCCCGGGCTCTGGTCTCCCTGCACCTTGATCAACAGCCTGTGCTGCTCGGGGGCCCAGAGAAGGAAACACAGCAGAGGCCCAGCAGGCACAAAGAAGGGATGCAGTGAGGATTTGGGGAAGGCAGCCATCTCGACAGGCAGGGCAGAGTCTCTTACAGAGAATCTGGGCGCCTGGCTGAGGAGGCTGCTGGGCCACGGACCAGGCGGGGGCGGGGTGGGGGGGGTGGTGAGGAAGATGAGCCTGGGTACCAGGCTCTTGCCAAGTTTTCCTCAACAAACACATCATACAGCTGGCAAGTCAGGGCCAAGGCTGTAAGCTTCGGGGCTGGGTTCCCCCTCACCAGGGCCTGTGCCCCTAAGCTACCCGCTGCCGGGGTGCCAGTCACCAGCCTTCCTGAGCAGCTGAGGCCCCAGTTGCTGGGACGACCAGTGCTTCGAGAGGCAGGACAGCACCTGGGAGAGCAAGGACCCAAGCCCTGCACCACCGCGGGCCACACACATCACTACACAATCCACACATCTGCCACACACAGGCAGCACCATTTTGAAAATAAAGCACAATGTGGAAGTGTTACCTGTGAACTGTAAGGGCTCCACACAGCCCCTCCTTTGAGGACATTTCCCCATTCCAAAGTATTTTTTCATCCATTGTCTGCCTTTTCAATAGCCCTGAGAGGTGGTCTGGGAAAAGCGCCATTCTCACCATTTTACAGGTGAGAAAATCGAGTCTCCATATGTTAGGGCTATTAACGCCGACCACACTAACAACCAAAAAGTCTGGCTCGACACAAGAAAAGCTCATTTCTTACTGATGCAAAACCCAGTGCAGATGCTCTGGTGTGTGTCTCTGCTGGCTGGTTCCTGCCATTTAGTGGGGGCACTGTCTCCAAGGGTCTTTGGGGTCTTCTCCTGGGCCCTCTACATGTGCTGGTCAGTAAGTGACAGTGTGGAAAGCCCTGTAAGATGTGGTTCTGCCAGGCCTGAAGGCTGGCATGCCTCTCATTTCAGCCCACATCCTTTGGCCATAGCATCGTCACAGCATCCAGCTTTCCAGCAAGGCAGGCTGGAAAATGCGGTCCAAGTTGGCCCAGAAAGAGGGATGTGACTGGGGTCTGAGGCTGGCTCCTAACAGACCCGGGTTAGATGCCCAGGGCCCCCCTCACCCCACCACCCACCCTGCCGTTGGGTTTCCCCACGCACATCTTCTCTGCGTCTGCTTCTGGGACAGGGGCTGAATCAAGACTGTTCAAACTGAAACCCCCACATGTGGCTTTCGCTACAGGATGTTTGATCAATTAAATACCAGAGAAGTATAAAGAGACCAGAAGACATTTCCATTCACCTAAGAGGAAATTGCAAGGAGAGAGATTAAAACCACATTTGAATTATAGAAAAAAATAATTGGCAAAGTTCCTGGAATGCAAGCACATTCCTGTAATGAGTTGCTACGGGTAGAATTCTCTCCCCAACTGCAAAACGAGGCCCGTCCGATTCCAGGAGGCCTGACTTAATTACAATCTACTTGGATATTAAAGTTGCAGCTACTCAAGTACAGCAACAGTTGCCTAATTACAGGGTCTCAGGAGGGGATCTATAATCAGTTTTTAAAAGAATATCTTCTACACGTAGCACCTTTCCACAAGGGGCTCTTGGAATCTTTCCAAATATTAATTAATGTCCCTTCAGGAGGTCTCAGGCATGTGGACTTCAGCAATGGATGAAATTTGGAGTCTCTATCAGCAGAGCAGGTATGACTCAGATACAGAACTGTGGGGACATTGGGTCAAGGTCCAAGTGACAAAAGGGAGGAGCAAAGTAAAGGTGCCAAGGTCAGAGAGGGGTGTGCACTGCAGGCAGGGTGGGGTGGGAGTCAGGAGACCCGGAGGCAGTCTCAGTCCTGGCGGGCTTCTGTTTCCAGAACATTCTGTGTCCGTGTAAAGAAGTGAGTCAGTGGTGGGCTCTGGGTCCTGGGGTCTGCGCAGCAGAGCTGGGACATCAGGACATAACCTCCTGAGCAGCAGGGGTCTGAGAGGCAGCCAGCATTGTGGGAGGTAAACTCAGGGAAGAGGTGGTGGGAGGTGGAGACATGGGCAGGCCAGGGAGGAAGGGGGCGGGTCCCTGCTACCTGGGAAGGGAGGAGACACCTCCTGGGAAGGGAGGACCAGAGGGGAAGAAACCCTCCAGGGAGTGGGGGAAGCATCCACAGCAGCCCCGCCAGTCCAAGTGCCACATGGGGGTCAGGGCGACAAAGCGGCATGGGTGAGCAAGAGTTAGAGAGGCCGGGAGGAGCTGGCCCCCTCCCCTCACAATGTCCCCAGAGTGGAAGGCACCCTCTGACCCTGGAGAGGAGCTGGGGCCCTGGCGCCTGCTGCATCCTGGCTCACTGGTGAGCCTGTGACAGCCTCCTAGGCGCAGCCCAGACCTGGCTGCCTAAACTCTCCTAAGTCATCACCTGCACTGCAAGCTTGAAAGTGCACCTCCCGCTTCCTCCAGCTCCTCCCCTGCTAAGGAAAGGCAGGTCTGAGAGAAAGCCTCAGCCACCTGCCTCACTCAGCTGAGCATCCAAAGTACAAAGAGCCTGATGCACGGCTAGAACTCACAAACCATGAGATCACGACCTGAGCCAAGGTCAGTCGTTTAACCAACCAAGCCATCCAAGCGCCCCAAATTATTGTTATTTTTAAACTACTAACCCTCGGGTGGCTTATTACCAAGTGATAGATAGCTGATCAGATTGCCAAAGTCCCCCTCAGAGTGGAGGGATGAACCTGAGGGACCCCTCAGGCCTGAACTCATGAAGCTGGCCAGGAGGGAGTGGCCGAGCTGTGGGTCCAGCAAAGGCAAGAGAGTCCAGTGGAGGGGGCGTGAGATGTCACCCACAGCCTGGGAGCCCTGGAAGTATGGGCTGCAGCAGGTCAGGGTCTCTCCGGCAGCCATGTGAAGCCCGGCGGGGGCCCTGCAGGCAGGCCCACCACTCATAGCAGCTCCCCGAGGACCTGCACCCCAGCTGCAGTGGGCAGGACTTGACTCCAAGTACAAGCTCCATTTCAGCTGCAGACAGCCATCCCCAGGTCTGTGGGCCGAGGGTGCTGCCTGGGGACCGCTGCTGTGGACAGCAGTCACATTCAAGTGGGGACTGGGCCTTAGAGGGGGGAGAGGGCGATCAGGAGTGGCATTCTGGCCTGGCACCCACCTGGCCAGGCAAGGAGGGTGGAAATCATGGAATGTGTGGAGCCGCAGGTGCCTTTCCTCATCCAGGTCTCCAGTGCCCACTTCCCCATGGGGGACAGGGTGGGGGGAGGGGAGGAGGCCAAGGTCACAGGCAGGAAAACCCTCTCACAAAGGACCTCTTATGACCTAGGACCACATGCAGATGTCCATGGCTTCTTAACACCAGCCTCCCCTGCTGCCTTGCCCAGCAAAACACACACCTGACAGACATCTGCAGATGGAACGGCAAATCTTGCAAGAAAAATGAAGCATGTGTTACAGTGGAGGAAAGCGGAGAGCTGCTGCCCATAACGCCCTGAACCCTTGCAGAGAGGGGTCAGCAGGGCAGGCGGGTGACCAGCTGAAGAGGAGGACCAGGCCCTACCCCCAGGCGCCAGGCCGGCTGGGTGCATGGGGAAACTGACAGCTGAAAGTTTTTTCTCTTCAGAAGAGACACTTCCTGTGATCATGTCACAAAAGCCAATGTCCAGCTTTGTCAGTAACATCATGTACATATACTATCATCTTTGCAGAGGAGTTACAAACAAAAGTTAAGAATTAAAAAAATAGAGCTTTTTAAAAAAAGTGTTTAACATTTCAATGGTTATGCAATGTCTCACGTAAACCTCCTTTAAAAGAACTCCCTATGATATTTTGATCTGTAAATTAAGTGGTGTCATTTTCTGTGGCCTTTTTCTAACACCATGTGTCCTGGGGGCTAAGTCCCCCCACACACACACCCGCCACCAGGGTCTGGAAGACGCTGGGGATATCCCACCCCCCACCCCACCCTCCACCCCTTGGCAGAGGCTAGTGGGGGTTGGGAAGGCCTGACAGGAGGAGTGGTTTCTTCTGGCAACATTTTGGCAAGACCCCACTCCCAGACTTTTGGGGTGGGACTAACCAGGAGCCTGGAGCCAAAAGCTCTGCCCAGCGCCTGGCTCTCTGGCGGGGAAAGTAAGCAGACATGCTTGGAATTCCAAAAATGCACCCCTGTCTCGGCCCCTGCTTGCTTCTCCAGGCCTCCTGGGATTCAGAGAGCTGGCGGGAAAAGCACGCCCGGCCCCTCCCCTCCACAGAGGAGATGGGACTCTTGTCCCTACCCCAGTGGGAGTCTCCTCTGCACACCCCCAAAGTGGTCTGTGTGCCCAGCAGGCAGCTCCAAGGCAGAATGCTGACCCCTCACCCCCCATCGTGCAGCTTTCAGTGACCCCACCCGAGGGCATGATCTTCAGGAGGGACCCCCACCCAGCTCAGCCACCTGATCCACGAAGCAGATGCAAGGGGGCCAAGAGGGAACCCCAGTCAGGTCCTCAGCTCCTGACACCAGGCAAACACCCGCTTTTAAGGGCTTCTCTCTGAATTCACCTCACACAGAAGGCCCTCCCTGACACTCGCCCCGAAGAAGGAAGTCAGAGACTGGTGGAAAAACAACACTCATCCACCTACCGACACGTGTCCCTGATGAACCCCCAGAAACAAGTCTGGCGTTGAGGGCAAGGAGGAACCCACCTGTAAGATAAATTGTATTGCATGAGATCAGGCTAGACTACCTCTGGCAGGCAGGTGTGTGCCCGTGAAGGTAGACAAGGGATGGCAGGTGGGACAGGGCAAAAAGAGCAGACAGAGACAGAAAACAGGACACGGTAGTCAGGACACGGCAGACAGGACACGGCAGTCAGGACACGGCAGTCAGGACACAGCAGACAGGACACAGTAGAAAGGGACAGAAAACAGGACGTGGCAGACAGGACACAGCAGTCAGGACGTGGCAGAGAGGACACGGCAGACAGGACACGGCAGTCAGGACACGGCAGACAGGACATGGCAGACAGGACACGGCAGTCAGGACACAGCAGACAGGACACAGCAGTCAGGACACGGCAGACAGGACACAGCAGACAGGGACAGAAAACAGGATGCGACAGACAGGACACGGCAGTAAGGACGTGGTAGAGAGGACACGGCAGACAGGACACAGCAGTCAGGACACAGCAGAGAGGACACAGCAGTCAGGACACGGCAGACAGGACACAGCAGAGAGGACACAGCAGACAGGACACAGCAGACAGGACACAGCAGAGAGGACACGGCAAACAGGACATGGCAGACAGGACACGGCAGTCAGGACACGACAGTCAGGACATAACGTCTCAGACAAGACAGCAGACAGGGCACAACAGACAGGGGACAGCTGAAGGACACGGTAGTCAGGGGACAGCTGACTGGACAGAGCAGACAGAAGACAGCAGGTAGGACCCAGCCTTTGGGACACAGCAGACAGGGGACAGCTGACTGGACAGGGCAGACAGCAGACAGCAGGTAGGACCCAGCTCTTCAGACACAGCAGACAGGGGACAGCTGACTGGACAGGGCAGACAGCAGACGGCAGGTAGGACCCAGCCCTCGGGACACAGCAGACAGGGGACAGCTGAAGGACACCACCCACCCCCCTGGCACCTCTCTGTGGGCTAGAGGCCTCCCTGCACTGCTTACCCTTGCCTGGGCAGGGGGAGGGAGAACTGAAGCGTTGAGCTTGCTCCGAGTCTGATGTCAGTGGTGCAAACACAAAATGGGTTTTACTTTTCCTCCAATCACTGCTCTCAGTCATGTGTGTCAAATCTCTCTTTGGATTTATCCAAGTATCAAAACTCCAGCCCCAAAGAAAAGCATCCTTCCATCTAGTCTCGATAACACCCGTGCTCCCCTCACAAGTGCAGCCTGAAGACTGGGGCTGAGAAAAAGATCCTCCCTGGCAAGATACGGCCTCCCCTTCGGAGGAAATGCCCGGACAGCTCCCTTCCTGGGAGTGTGGGAGCTCTTCAGGAAGCAGTCCTAGGGGCCCTGGCCCTGCCAGTATGTGGCCCCACTGCTCCATCAGTATCCCACCCAGAGCCCAGCTCTCCTGCTGGGGGTCCACGGGGCTCGAGTCCAGCCACATCCTGTGGGCACGCCAACTCACAGAAGCTCGGGCCCTCGGCAACTCCAGGCAGGCAGTCTGGGTGCTGGCCCTGCTTATTCCTCTCCACGCTTAGGAAGCTGTTTAGCCAAACCTGGGAGGCCCACATGAGGTACCTGAAGGCCATCCAGAGTCCATGGAGGAGCTTCTTTCCCTCCCAGGGCCCTCCTCTAATCAGGCTCCAATAATTCTCTTTTCTACTTGCCTGGAAAGTTTAAAACAGCCACTGTGATCCTCTCAGCCCCTGTTACAGAGCTGCCATAAAGGGTATACAGGGGCCTGTCTCCATCGGCTCAGGAAGCTGACCCAATGCTACAGACTGGGGCTTAAACAACAGACCCTCATTTCCCCCACTTCTGGAGGCTGGATGTCCCAGATCAAGGGGCCCCCAGATCCCATGTCTGGTGAGAGGCTTCCTCCTGATTCCCTGATGACTGTCCACTCACTGTGTCCTCATGTGGCCAGGAGGGGTCAGAGGGGAGCGAGACCATCCCTCAGGCTAGTGCATTCAACCTGTCCACCTCCCAAAGGCCCCAACTTCTAATGCTGTCATCCTGATTAAGATTTCAACATAAGAATTTAGGGAGACACAAACGTTCAGTCCATAAAAGAGACAGCTAGCCAGTGGTATTACAAAATTTGTGATGTGGCTCCGGGACTCCTGGCTTTGGGACCTTCCCAGGGTGGTTGAAAAGTCAAAATTATTTTAACAAAAATGTCAAGACATTATTTTCCTTTTCCCACTTGCATTCTGTCATGAATATATCTAGGAGTTATCCGAAGGCCAGTGTCACGTAATACATCCTCACTCTCACAGCTGATGAAGTGTGCCGTGTACTCTTGTTTCACAAAGTTCTCAATTTTAAATTGTGCAATAGCACATAGAAGGTGTAACCATGCTGTACGGTAAACAACCTGGTATCCAAGCAATAAAGCCCTCTGGGGAGAGATAGCTCCAGCACAGCGCACCGCGGGGTAGAACACACAGAAGTAGGGGTTCTTTGGGGGTCCTGGATAACTTTTAAGGACACAAAGCGGTCCTGATGTAACTGGGGCTTCTGGGACCACAAACAGACCAGGCTCAGCCACTCGCCGCTGACAAAATCCAAAGACAGAGAAATGAGTAGAGGTGAAACAAGAGAGGAATTTATTTCAGTGAGGCCAACGCCAGGAAGCCAGCAGACTAGTGTCCCAAAACCTGTCTCCAAAGCGCCCCAAATACTTCCAGGTTTACATAAGGAACATGTGGGACAAGGTCAGTGCTTACGTGCAGGTGAGCCGTGAAGCTCGGGTCGATCTTTGTCTTGGGGTAGTTAACGTTCCCATCAGGGGATGCTTTGCCCCCCAGGTCTTTTGCCTGACTTGAAATATAAGCTGCAAAAAAGAACCTAATCAATTAGAAAGTATAGACTGAAGTCAAAGTGGAAAGAGTTGAAGTCCTCGTTCACAAAGATCAAAAGGTTTGAGAACCACTCCTTGATATCACCCCTGACCAAACAATGTGCACGGGACAGCATTAGGCAAGATCAGGACACAGGAGGCAAAGCTCCTGGTCCCCACCTTCCAGAAGCTCCACCTTAACTGGGGAGTCCCCAGTGGAAGACTCAGCAAGCAAAGGGTCAGTGGGAAGGCTGAGAAAGGGATTGTGACCATACAGTCTGGAGACGCAGGGAGGAACAGTCTCTAGCCAGGGGCAGGTGCAAAGGGGAGGTCTTGGGCTCCACTGTCAGGTGGACCCGGTTTGTGGCAAAACTGGCTGCGATCAGACCAGTGGCGTCACCACCCTGGACCGCTGAGCCACATTCCTTACACAGGACCCCAGGCCCTACTGCCGGTGGGAATGCTAAGCAGGGACACAAATGGAGCAGCAGAAAGCCTGCTGTTTGAAGAATGATTCATAAGAGAAAGAACTCTCCGGAAGGTAGCCAGACTAAGCCAAACAGGTTACATGTGAGTTTATGCAGTGACCCTGAAAGTAACCTGTAATAGAGCTGTCAAGCCAAGGTTCAATGGGCCCTGTGATCTTCCTGATCTTACCACTGCCCACCATGCTTTTCCCCAGCATGTCCACTGGCCCAGCCATGGTTTAGGAGCTGAGAGCTCAGAGCTTGAGCTGGCGGGCAGACAGGGAAACCCCGAGGGTATAGCAAGGGTGGTAACAGCAGGACCCAAGGGACGTATCAGTCATTCCATTGATCAGGTAGGAGTAGGAAGTGGTATTCAGGAAGAAATTTGTGCCAGGCTGTGAAAGAGAAGCAAGAATGTCCCACATTCATGCCCACGAGCAGGGACCAGTGCCCCAGGGTAGGTAACAGCAATGACAAAGGTATGAAACAGCTCTGAGCAGCTGAGGCTGAGGCTGGACCTCCGGGCATCTGGCATCAGGAGTATGATCAGGCAAGAAGGGCACTGAGGATGACACCACAGCCAGGTGTACCCTGAGGGGCACCCTGTGCAGAAGACAATGGGCTGTAAAGTGTAAATTCCTTTTGATCACTCATCTAGAAATTCGAAGCTGCCGAGTTTCCTGTCCCAAAGGAGCCAGATGACCCGGTCCTTGTTTGTCTTAGTGCTAGGCCTGGAAAGTTCTCCCATCCCCCACTTCTAGTACCACTGGAGGGAATGATGCACCTGCTGCACTTTGCTCTCCCTATCTGGGCACTCTCTCCTGGCAGGGCTAGCCAGGAGGAGGTAAGCCTGGAGAACTGAGAGCCATCTTCCCCCCCACCACAGGGAAGAACCAAGAAGTGAGAACAGCCCAAGGGAAATCAAGCCCAGGAGCTCCATCCCTGGAACCCACCTGACCTCCAAGTCCTGGCTGTCCCAGGTGAATGCCAGTAAATGCTCTCTTTGCCCAAGCAGCGTGAAGGTGGTTTGGTTTCAATGACCAATCATTCAAAGTTCCACTTTCATTTGCTGCAGCACAGTCAGCAATGAGGAAATGAGAAAACAGATCAGTGAACAGGAGGAATTAGCAGCTCTCAGGGCTGAGAGTGAATGAGTGAAAAGCAAATGTTTGGCATGGCACACTTTCATCTTTGTCATTGTCACTCTATCTACTGACTTTAAAATGTGCCGTGTCTTTTACACAAACCATCCATTCAATTTTCCCAACCCCCCAAAAGTTAAGCAGGACTCACCCATAACACATATAACAATGGAGAGAACAGAGGTGTAGGGGGGCTGAGTAATGTCCAAGATCACCCAGCTGGTAAACAGTGGGACAGGGATTTGCCCCTACCTGCCCGCCTCGACAGTTCTCAGCCACCAAAACCTGGAGGTCAAATGTGAGAACCTGTGAATATCAGGCACACAATCAGAAATAACCCTAATGCACCTCTGAAAAAGCTAGAAGTTAGAAAAATAAAATGGGGTTTCCAGTTCCTCAATTTATAGGCATATTTTTACTCATCAGGTAAAATAAGGTACTACTATCAATGCTTGCTTGTCAATTAACATTAAATTTGGGAATCCTCATCACTGTCCCAGGATGATAGAATGGCTGGGACACTGAGAGGGGTGGCCAGACCCCTCTCTGGTGGAGGTGGAGGTGAGAACCCACTGGGCAATGGGCCTAAGCCTACCAGGTTTGACAGCTGGGGTTAGGAATGAAGTGTGGCTTCCAGCTACATACGTGCACACATCAGCCCCCAGGCTCTCAGTCCCAACAACAGACTCTCGGCAGTGGAGTGGATATAGGGGAACCAACATCTCAGCTTGCCCTCAGCTCCAGGAGGTGAGATGAATATATAGGCTAATCTCAACAGTACATTCCATCCAGGGGCCTCGGTGATTGGTCCTGGAATGAGCATGTGACCCAAGTTCATCTGGTTAGAGCAAATCGCAGGACACTTCGGCAGGGGTCCTGAGACACAGGTACTGTCTCTAGCTCTAGATCATGTAGCTATGCAAGACTAAGGTCTGGAACTGCACAAGTCACTTTGCTACCACACAGAAGCCAGCCTGAGATGAGACTGGCCATGGAGCTGAACCCACAGAACCACAGAGAAATGAAGCCTGAATTCTTGAATTTTACTTGTAGGAGACAATGTGACAAGGACCACTGGTTGCCTGCAAAAGTATTCATCCTTTCTTCTATTATTCTTAGTAAAAGAACCTTGATTTTTTTTTTTAACACAGAAATGTGCCCATGAGAAAAGTTACATTTCCCAGCTTCCCTTGGGATAGAAGTGACTATGTGACTAGTTGTGGCCAATGCTACATAGTTCTTGGGCTGGGCTTCCACTAAAGCTTTTCAAAAGGAGTCCCTTCCAATCAACACTGTACTAAGGTTCTGGCCAGGACTACTAGACAAGAAAACTAAACAAAAGATATTCATATGGAAAAGGGAGAAGTAAAACTATCTACTTGCAGATGACATTATCTTGTGCATACAGTAGCCTAAGGAACACACACACATGCACACACACACATACACACACACACACACACACACACACTATTACAGCTAATAAACATTCAGCAAAGTTTGGCAATACAAGATCAATTTACAAAAGTCACCTATATTTCTACACTAGCAATGAATAATCCAAAAATGAAGGCAAGAAACCAATTCTATTAACAATAGAAGCAAAAATAAAATAAAATACTTAGGAATAAACTTAACAAATGTATATGACTTGTGCACTGAAAACTATGAAACACCATTGAAAGGAATTAAAGAAGACCTAAGTGAGTAGAAAGACACCTGGCATTCATGGATTGGAAGATTTCATATTATTAAAATGTCAACATGCCCCAAGTTGTTCTACAGATTCAGTGCAATCCCTATCAAAATTCCAACTTTCCTTTTCACAGAAATGGACAAGTTGATTCTAAAACTCCTATTAATAAAATGCAAGGGACTCAGAATAGCCATACAATCTTGAAAAGGGACAAATTTGGATGACTCACATTTCCCAACTTCAAAACTTACTGAATAGGTCCAATAATCAAACTTGTATGATGGGGCACCTGGGTGGCTCAGTCAGTTAAGTGTCTGACTTCAGCTCAGGTCATGATCTCATGGTTTGTGAGTTCGAGCTCCACATCAGGCTCTGTGCAGATGGTTCAGATTCTGTGTCTCCCTCGCTCTCTGCCCCTCTCCCACTCTGTCTCTCTGTCTCTCAAAAATAAACATTAAAAAACTTTTTATCAGACTGTATGATACTGGCATAAGAATATATATATATATATATATATTTAATACAACAGAATTGAGATTTCAGAAATTAACTCCTATGTCTATGCTCAGTGGAATAAGGAATGAGGTACTGGTACATGCTATATCATGTGTAAACCTTGAAAATCTAATGCTCAGTGGATAAAGTCAGACACAGAAATCTTCCATTTTACATGAAACATCCAGAATAGGTAATCCAAAGACACAGAGGGCTTAGAGCTGCCAGTGGGGAGAAGGGGAAGAAGGGAGTTGACAGTGCAGGATTTCTTTCAGGGGTGAGGAAATGTTCTGCACTTAGAAAGTGGTGATGATTGCACAATTCTGTGAATCATACACTTTAAAATGATGAATTATATGGCATATGAATTGTAACTTAATTTTTTAACAGTCTTTATTGTTTCAGTCAATTTGAGGTAGACTTTCTGTTTCTTGCAAACAAAACCCTCCATTCTGATACTCAGTGAGGCTGCTTTCCTTTGCTTTCTGCCTTATTTTCCTATCAAGAAAGAAGTTGACTCTCTCTTGAAACATGGATGGGGTTGAGGTCTGGGCCACAGGGACCAGGAATGGCATGGGAGAGCTGTGTGAAGGACCAGAGGCACCCCCAACTTCTGAGAAGGAACAAAGTCTCAGGCTCTCACCCAAATTTCCTGGGTCTTGCTGCTCCCTTGCTAGCTCTGGTGGGGTGGGGGCTGCAGAGAGACCCATCAAATTGGCTCAAGAACCACCATACTCTTCCCATAGGTCACTGGCCAGCGCTGTGGTGAGATGTCCATGTGACACAGGCAGTGGCTACTCCTGGGCCCAAGCAGCTTACACTGCTTCCATAAGCAGAAGGACATGGAGGTGACTGGAGCCATGACTGGCACATGCTATGCAGTCACCTGGGCTCATTCCATAGCCTTATCCACAAGAGGGTCGACTACGCCATTAAATACAAGACAGGGCAAGCATGTTGAGATGTTTCTTTGGCCTCAGGGAAATTGACAACTCCAGCTTCAACAGGGTCCAGCCTAATTCCCCCACAGCCATACTTCCTTGCCCGTTGAGTGCAGGAGGTCATATGGATTCAGCAGAGAAGCAAGCTGAGACTCCCCAGTCATCTCAGGAGGAGGTTAGCTCTCCCAGGGTACCATTCAGTCACTTAAATGGGAGCGTCGGCCTCCGGCCAGCCAGGCTAAGGAGTAGTGCTTCAGGTTCTTGCCAGAGCACGTATCTCAAACTCTGTTCTCCAGCATTACTCAAGGAAATCTTATTCACAAAGGATTGCCTGGTGAATACACGTTCCATGGACTCCAGATCACACCGATCAGAGAGACTCAGGCCTGACTGTGGTTTGGCCATCAGGATTGTCTGTGCAGCCATGCTGAGGACTGTTAAGAGAGGCCCATAAAACCAGGGCTTTGTTGTTATTATGCTGTTGATTTGTTGGGGGGGGGGTGTTGAAATTCTTTTTATTTTTTTAAGTTTATTTACTTATTTCAAGAGAAAGAGCATGAGCATGGGAGGGGCAGAGAGAGAGAGAGAGAGAGTGAGAGAGAATCCCAAGCAGGCTCCACACTGTCAGCACAGAGCTGGATGTGGGGCTAAATCTCATAAACCGTGAGATCATGACCTGAGCCAAAATCTAGAGTTAGACACTTAACTGACTGAGCCACTCAGGTGCCCATAACTCTTTTTTTAAGGTATACATTCACACAGAAAAAGGCACAAATCAAAAGAAGTGTGCAGATAGTGTAGTGGACACCCATAAAACCGCCACCCAAATAAATAAAGAAAACGTTGCCAAACCCACAGAAGCCCCTGGGGCCCCTGCACCTCACCAAAGGTGGCTCCGCTTAGGTGAAATTATGCAATTAGTACTCTTTTGTCTCAAGCTTCTTTCACCAGAAGTTATGCTTATGAGATCCATTCATGTTGCTTCCCGTCACCACAATACATTAATTTTCATAGCTTACAGTATCTTGTTGTATGAACACACTGCAAGTTGACTTTGGATCCACTTCTGTTTGGGGCAATTACAGATGCTGTCAGGAACTTTCTGTGTAAGGATCCTCAGGTGCACATCTGGATACATTTCTGTTGGATACTATTTCTATAAGTAGAATTGCTGGGTCATTGAGGATGTGGCATTGGAAATGGAGGCCTTCAATTATGTAGGAAACAGTAGAAATAGAAATAACACCAAATTGTTTTCCAAAATTATTGTAGCAGTTGACCCTCCTACTAGCAAAGTATGAGTTCCAGGTGCTCTACCTTCTCATCAACATATGGTGTTATCGGCCTTTTTTTTTTTTTTTTCAGATTTTATTTTTAAGTAATCTCTACAGGCAACATAGGGCTCGAACTCACAACCTCAATATCAAGAGTCACATGCTCTACTGACTGAGCCAGCCAGGTGCCCTGGGTCTTTTTAATGTTAGCCATTCTGGTGGTAAAAGTGTTATATTAGTTATCTACTGCTGCATAAAAATTACCCTAAAATAGCAAATGTCAAGGTTTCTGTGGGTCAGGAAGTCAGGAGTGTGTATCTGGGCAGCTCTGGCTCAGGATCTCTCTCAAGGTTTGCAGCTGAGAAGTCAGCCAGGGCTGCACTCAGCCAGAGGTCTGTCTGGGGCTGGAGGATGTGCTTCTCAAATGGTGCACTCACAAGATGGCAGAAGGCCTCCGTTCCTCACTACATGTAGATCTCCACAGGGCTGTTGAACTGTCTTCATGACATGGCATCAGGCTTCCCCAGCCAGTGAGCCAAGAGAAAGGCCAAATTGTCCCTTATGACCTAGTGTTTGAGGTGACACACCATGACTTTTATTACCATATCCTAATCGTTGAAAGGGAGTCACTTATGTCCAGCCCACACTCCAGGAGAGGGGAATTAAAGTCCACCTATTGAAAAGAGAAGTATTAAAGAATTTGTGAGCATAGTTTTAAACCACTAGAGGTATTTCACTTTGGTTTTAATTTGCATTTCTCTGACTAATGAGGTTGGCTTTTCATGTGTTGTTGGCTGACCATTTGTATTAAGTCTTTTGAGAAGTACCTATTCAAGTCTCTTTCCCAACTTCCTGTTGTGGTGTTTGTGTTTCCTTGTTGATTCATAGAAGTTCTTATATATTATGGATATTAGCCCCCTATCAGTTATATGCACTGCAAGTACCATCTCCCACTCTTAGCTTGCTTTTGTACATCTTTCATTATATTTTTGATGAACAGGCATTCCTAATTTTAATGTAGCCCAATGTATCAGGCTTTCTCTTTATTGTTTGTATTTTTTATATCCTGCTTAAAAAGTCTCTTCTTATCCCAAAGTTATAAGCTATTTTCTAGTTTCAGGTAGGGGGCCTACAGGGTGACAAGGGACATTCTTTCCTGAAAGCCAGAGGACAGAGGGGGACAGCAGCCACGGAGCATGCAAACATATTTTCCCAGGGATTTCACAGGTGTGATTAAAGTCCCAAGTTGGTTGACTTTAAGATAATCAAGAGGGAAACAATCCTGGATGGGCCTGACCCAACCAGTTGAGGCCTTTCCCAAAGGGCTTAGCCATTTTTCGAGCCAGATTCCAACAGCCAATGGATCTTCCTTCCTAACGGCCTGCCCTGTAGACTTTGGCTTTATGTAGCCAAGCCACACAATTGTGTGAGCCATGTATTGTACGCACACACACACACACACACACACACACACACAAGATCACCTACTAGTTCTGCTTCTCTAGTTGAACCCTGACTGATACACCTGTATTACCTTGTAAGACTGTTGTTTTGCCTTTCCCATTTAAATCTGAACCCACACAAAGTTGATTGTGCCTGGTGTGAGATGGGGGTCAAAGCTGTTTTCTTTTTTCCACTTAGATACTCATTTATCCCAGCACAGTTTATTTTAAAAAAACAAAAACAAAAAACTTTTCCTTTCCTTTCCTACCGCATTGCCAGTTTTGTCATATATCAAGAATGCATATATCCACAAGTCTGCATTTTCTAAATGGATCTGCTTTGGCCACCAAGAAATTCAATTTCAAATTTGCTTCCCACTTTCAATAATTGTGTCAGACTTTATGAGATGATTGCTGAATACCAATATACCACTGACTTTACCCTATAATTCAGCCCTATTTTCCCTTCACTCTGGCGCCTAGTACATGCTCATTAAACCTTGGTTTCCTCCCATTCCCCCACTTTGGAAAACAGAGAGCCCTAGAATTGAGCTATGGGATGGCTGGCTTTCAATGAGGAGCACAGAGGGGGTGGTGAAACAGTCCCACAAGTCCTGGTGACTTTGTTGGGAGAGAGACAAGTGGTGGAATTAAAATCTGGACACAGGGACCTATCACAGCGAGGCCTGTCCAGCGACCGTGAAGCACCCACACAGACCTGGACATGGAGGAGCAGGGCAGGGACAGTCCAAACCCCACAGTGACAAGGTCTCAACTGGTGGACACTAATATGTGCTTATATTTTAAAATGTACTTTGTAAATAGAGAACTTGAATCACTATGCTGTATACATGAAACTAATGTAACATCCTATGTCAACCATACTCAAATTTAAAATTTTTTTTTAATATAATTTGTCAAAATGACAAACATGCTATCAGAACACTCCTTTGCCATCATGTTGTCATCATAACATATAGCTCTTAGGTGAGTGGACAAGAACAGCAGTCCAGACTCATCCACACCAGTTCCCCTTCTGTCTGAGTCCTCTCGGACCTGGTCCACATGAACTTGGGGTCTTTTCCCAACCGCATCATCAGAGCGGAAGTACAGTGTCATCAGAGCGGAAGTAGAGTAAAGAGCCCTGCACTTCTTCACGAAGTGTGATAACGGTGGCCTTTGCCTCCTGCCCCCTTCTGGACCTGGCCACAGCACTGGCGCCATGCTGGGAGCTGCACACAGGAGCTTGGAAAATTGGATGTGTCGCTGGTTAAGTAAATTGTGATTCCTCCATACCAGGAACTACAATGGAACTCCAAATACTGGGAAGGATCTCCTTTGCCCTGGCACAGAGCGGGCTCCAGCATCACGTCGTTGAGTGAAAATAGCATTGAGAAGAACAGTGTGTGGAGCGTGCTGCCTTTTTGGCACAAGTTGGAGAAAAGGGGAATTTACGCACACATTTCCTTGAATATGCAGAAAATATCTCTGGAAGGACGTGCCAGAAACGTGTGAAACTGGCTGCCGTAGGAAGGTAGACCTGGGAGTGGGGATGGGGCAAAGCCTTGTAAGGCTCCTGGCACTTGGATACTCTCCTGGTTACAAAATCAAAACAATTGTTCTAAAAAAGAAAAGAAAGAGGGGACGAGGTATGGAAGGCCTGCTGGAGCACAGGAAGACTGTGAACCCAGGAGCAGGAGTGGGCACAGCCCACTTTGGGCGGAGGCCAGGGCCCGCCGCCCCGCCAGCCCAGGCCGCTGTGGCAGGAGCCCCCCTGGAGGCCTCGGAAGCCAGGCCCGCCACGCTGTGCAGCTTCCCCGGTATTTCTGCTCCCCCTCGGCTGCTGGCAGAGGCTCCTCTTTTTCTTGGCAAGGCAGCCTCTGTGAAAAATGCGGTGGGCCGCAGGGCTGCATCTGCAGACAATGGCTTGGACATGGTTCGAATTAGGAAAAATCTCTCTTTACCTCTGCCCTCCAAATCCCCACTCCCTGTGGCAACCAAGCCAGGCACCGAGGGACATGTGCGCTCGGAAAGCAGCCTCATGAGACACGGGGCAGGCGTGGGGAGTCGTGGGCATACGTGCAGATGGGCACGTCCGATAGGGTGTTGGCGAGTGTGTACGCGCATGTACGCAAGTGGATGTGTGCATCAGGGGGCCATCCCTCCAGGCTTTCAAGGACAGGGATGGGCAGGCGGGGAGTCGTGAGCATACATGTAGATGGGCACGTCTGAGAAGGTGTGGGCTAGTATGCATGCATGTGTGCGCATCTGTATGCGTGCATCAGGGGGCCATCCCTCCGGGCTTTCAAGGACAGGGATAGGCACCCAGATTCCAGCCCCTGATCACCACGTGCTAGCTGGACCTCTAGAAAATTCCATCAAGGCCTCATTTTAATTACTTTATCTACAACACAGGGTAGTGCTGAGAGCTCAGGGAAATAATGTGCGAGGGCCCCACATGCTTTATGGATTCAGGCATACAGCAGATGCAGCCCCCTCACCTGGCCTCCCTGCCCAGGGCTGCTGCTTCAGTCAGCCTCAGACCCCACCTCACACCCATGCCAGGGCGACGTGGGCTCCTAGAAGGCCCACCCTGACAGAGGAAGTGGGCTTTGACATGGAGGTCAAGGGTGATCCATATGTATGACAGGTTCATGGCAAGATTTTCTTGGGGAAAAACAAAAACAGAAAATGCCAAGAAAAGAGGTAGTAATTCAGTGGCTGCAGTGTGATACTGGAAGTTTTTGGCCTCTTCTCCTGGCTTTGCCTCGGGACCCTACCCACCCCCGGCGCACCAATGAGCCTTTCTGGTCCTAAAAGTACGTGGCTTTCCTCACGGGCCGGCCGAGGCCAGAGCTTGTGGCCCAGGGCTCAGGTCAGGGCCTGGCATGGGGCAGGTCGAAAGCTCCTGAGGGAAGGGTCAGCAGTCCAGATAATGCCCTTTGAATTTGCCCAGACGTGCCGAGGATGACAGGCACTTGTGTTGAGCCCACAGAAGGCCTTTCTCTGACAGGTGCCCCACTCAGACATGGTATCCATGTGCCCCATCTCCTCCCCCAGCTGGGGCTCTCTGGAGCAGGCTGGACACCCAGCCAGAGTCGATTGCTCCAATTCTCTCTCCCCCCGGCCTCAAATGTGTAAATACAGATGCCAAGAGTCTACCCAACAGGTCTTGTGCTGAGAGAAATCAGGGAGAAAGCAGGTCTTCATAGAGAAGAGGACCAAGCAGGGACTGGAGTGCAGAGACCCCCTCCCCAAACATGTCGGCCGGCCAGCTGCCAGCCTCTTCCATGTGCCCTTTCTGATCAAGCCGCCTCCACACACTGGACAGCCTCTGTGGTCTCCTTTGCCCTCCGGCTTCTGTCACCTTCCGCCAGTGGGAGGCACCAGCAGACGGGATGAAGAGAGGTCAGGTGTTGATTCTGCCAGCCACCTGGCGCTGGATCACCACAGCTTGGGGACACCCACAGGCGCCCCTCCCCAGGTGGTCCTGTGACTGCCCACAAGGTTTGAAGATGACAAGCTTCACCCATGGGACTCCAACCAACACACTAGCCCAGACCTGGCCCCCGAGCTGCAGACCACTGACCACTGTCACCGCAGGTGGCTGCTCATCCACTTGTTCCTGTGTTTCCTCCCTGCACAAGACTCCATTCATCGCTGTGTGCACAGCTGGGACCTGAACACGGACTGGCAGAGCAATGTCTGTGGACAAACAAACCAGCAGACGCTTGCCTCCTCTCTTTCCCTCACCCCACAGAGACCCCAGTCTAATCACATCCCTGCCTGCACCAAACCACCCTGCATGGCCACCTTTCACCTGAGGGATAACTGACCACAATCAGTTATCTGCTGATATCTGCTGATATCTGCTCACCCTCCCCACCCCTGCCTAGTCTCTACACAGCAGCCAGAGGGACCTTGGTAAAGAGAAAAAAGGGGCGCCTGGTGGTTCAGTGGGTTAAGCATCCGACTCTTGACTTAGACTCAGGTCATAATCTCACAGTTCTTGGGACTGAGCCCCAAGTCAGGGCATGGAGACTGCCAGGGATTCTCTCTCTCCCTCTCTCTCTCTGCCTCTCCCCAATACATGCAAGCATGCACGTGCAGTCTCTCTCTTACTCTCTCTCTCTTTCCTCCCTCCCCCCTCACAGTAAATAAACATTAAAAAAACAAATGTACTTTTAGAAGACAGAGAAAAAAAGAAAAAATGCAAGATGAGAAGGAAGGTGTTGCCCCTCTGCTTAAGTCTTCCAGGGGCTTCCCCCAACTTGGGATAGACCCAAACTACTTACCGTGGCCTACAAGGAAGGCCCCATAGGATCTGAGCCCTGCCCTCCTCTGCTGCCTTGCCCTCTTTCCCTCACTGTGCTCCACGCCAACATGCCAAGTTTGTGTCCCAGGACCTTTATACTGGCTGCTTCCTCTGACTGGAGGTCTCCAAAAGGCTCTTCTCTGCTCCTCATCATAATTCTGGACTCTCTTGAAACATCACCTCTTCAGATAGGTCCCCCTGACACTCTCCAGGAAAGAACTTCGCTCTGCCTGCCCTCTCTGTGCCCAGCCCCACCTGTCTCCTTCCATCCAGTGGATGGTGTCCTGGCAGATGGACAGGCAGAGCCCAGCAATGAGGATCCTGCACTGTGTTGGCCTGTGGGCTTTACTAGACCAGACCCTCGGCAGACCAGTGCACGCCCACCCCACATGGCACAACAGCCTTCACGGGGCCCACTCTGTGCAAGGGCAGGTTGCTAACATCATAATTACCTTCCTCACGTGAAGAACAAATGGATGGGTGTCAAGGTGGGCAGCTCCCTTGCCTGCATGACACTCTCAGGGGGACAGCTTCTCAAGGAGTCCCGTCCTCACAGGGCATGAGGTGTAGGCCTCCGTCTCTATGCTCCCCTCCCCCACCTCTGCTACAGGGCCTCTTTTCATTGCTCACATGTGACCCTGCGCTGCCCCTTGTTTCCACAGCCTCCTCCAGTCTACTACTGGTCCCTAACCTATGCCACACCCACCAGCCCACTGCTCAGCCTCCTTCTCAGGAGCCTCTTGTCCCTCAACACTGGCCATGTCTGATGCCCGAACCATACTTCTTATACCCTCCCATCCAGCCTCACAGCACCACCTCAATTATAAACAGTCACATACATCTGCCATGGGCTGTTGGGTGCTCACCCACCCACCCCCACCCTACCAGACTGAGGGTTATGAAGACAGGAACCATAGCTGTTTGTTCAGCATTAGATCCCCAGCACCCAGAGCAGATTAGATTCTCCTAAGTGCCTTGTTGAATGAACAAATGGATGGATGCATGGATGCATGGATGGATGCATGCTTAGATGGGTGCATCCATGCATCCATGCATCCATCCATGCATCCTTAGGTAATAAGAAGCCACCTTGCCATCCAGAGCACTGACAGGAAGCTGGACTTAGCTGGGCAACTGAGTAGCTGCAGGGAAGGGGCAAGGGACCTCCATCACCCCACAGGTTCCCTTCCAGAGGGAGCAAAGTGATGCCAAGTGCCACAGCTCCAAATCCACTGGCCACACAACCCACTCCCCCCACCCCCCCACTGTTTGGGTCATTCCTTCTCACCACCCCCACCACACACACTGAATGGAGTGCCTGCCTCTAGCTCCTTTTAGTACTGGAGCAAAAATATCAGCCCAACTTGGCCCAGCTTGGGTCCCTATTTTTAAAAATGTTAGACTCACTAATTAAGATACATCTTCTAAAAGTTCAACATGTTGACATTTATCATGAGCACTTTTTTAAATTCGCACTTTCTAAAGTGCTTTTAGCTTCTTTCTTAAAACAATGTTTATTTATTTGAAAGAGAGAGCATGCAAGAGCATGAGCAGGAGAGGGACAGAGAGAGAGAGAGAGAGAGAGAGAGAGAGTCCCAAGCAGGTTCTGTGCTGTCACTGCAGAGCCTAACATGGGGCTCGATCCGACAAACCATGAGATCGTGACCTGAGCCCAAATCAAGAGTCAGATACTTAACCAGCTGAGCCACCCAGGCCCCTCGTAGTGTTTTTTAGCTTCTTAAAATTACATTATATCACTACAACTGCCATGACACAAGTACAGCCACTGTTTACAATTCAGTGACATCAGTGAAAAAACTGAGGGCTACACAAGCAAATAAGCCATGTAAGCTGGTGAAGAAAAGAAACATACTCATGAGTGACCATGCATGTCAGGCACTAGGATGCCCTCTGCACTTGCTATCTTGTCTAGTTTTTTCCTCACAAGAACCCATAGAAATGCAAGTAGTCATGATGGTCCATTTTACAGATGAGGAGACTGAGGCTCTGAGGGTTAGATGCTCACTTGGCTCACACAGCCAGAAGAGAATGGAGCCAAATGACAGCTTGGTTTATGGTACTGCTGAAGCCTCTCATCTCCCTGGGCTGTGGAAGATCATTACTCCCTCACTAGGGAAGTTGCCCCTTTTGGGATCTCCTTTTGGGAATGGTAGGCCCATCTCATGGTGACTCATGCAGTGGGATAGTCTCAAACACTGGGGTCTTAGATTCTGGGCACTTGTCCCATGCCCCACTCGCCATCTGAATGGGCTCCTTTGGGAAGCCCCTCACCATTCTAATCTAAAATGGAAGAAACATCATCAGATTTTATGAGGATCAGTGTAGATGACCACAGGAGTTATTAGTGCCATTCTCCAAATAATTTAGTTCTCATTTCCAGGCACGTGGCCGGAGGCCATGCCCTGGCCTCTTGCAGTAGTCATGTGACTTACTGCAGCCAGGAAGCAGTAGAGTAAGTTTTAAGAGCCAATTCACATTAGTCTCATATCCCTTTGTCTTGCCTTGACAATAACAGAGACAAAAGATGGAGCCTGGGTCCTTAAGTAAAGAAAGAAGATCAGTACCCACCTGATCCACAGTGGCCATGTAGTATAAGAGAGAAATGTGATGCTTTCAGTTCCTGAGATTTGGGGGATGTTTGTTACAGCAGCAAACTCAGCCTGTGTTAACTGATACAATGATATATTTGAAAACAGTATACTTTCTAGATAAATGCTTTATTATAACATGTATTTGCCTCACTCATCTCTTCCATAAAATTGGGATAATGTCATGAGGACTGAATGAATAATATATATAAGTGAGTATATATGTGCCTGGCACAGAGTATGCATTGTATATGTTAACTATCATTGGTGATGCTATTGTTCTTGCTCTTATGTCTTATTTTCCTCCATAAACCCCAATCCCTGAGAAGGACCAGCCTCGAGGTGCATAAGGGGAAGTGTTGGCACTTCCAGGACAAGGAATGCAGAGGGCAGTCAGCCCTGGAGGTGACCCAGACCTGGCAGAGTCTCACTGTGACAGAAATTGGCCTATCTTCCACCTTCCAAACAAGTTCTACTACAAAAGTCATGCATATTCTCTTCTTTAAAAACTTGGAAAAAATACAAAAGCACAAAAAGAAAAACAAAAATATTCTATAATCCTGCTCCGGCAGACAACCTCTTTTATATTTTCATTATATCTTTCTCTTATGTTTTCCTTTCGCCATTTCACTTTTCCAAATGGGACTTAAACTGTGCATAGCTGTCAAGGCAACCTATGCTGCCTTTCTGGTTTTGTTTCATTTTGTTACTAAAAATATGTCAAGAACATTTTCCCACTTTATTAAATATTTCTCTACAAAATAATTTTAGTGTGTCTTAACGAGGCACATATGGATGTGTGACAGTTAAATTACCAAGTCCTAATTCAAACTTCAACCACAGAATTACTGGGCATTCACTATGTGCCATGCATTGAGCTAGTGCTGGTGATAAATCTGTAAAAAATCCAACCCACTCCAATCTTGGGAGAGCTCACTCTTCATTGTCTCTTAGGGAGGACTCAGGTTCTTGCTCCTGGGTAAGCAGAGCAGGGATGTTATAAATAGTGGCCCAGAGGATATTCTAAAACCTAACTCTTGATGTCCAGGAAGCCTTACCTGGGATTGTGCTAGATGCTGGGTAAAATATGGAAAACACCTGCTTAAATGCATAGTCGAGGTCAAAAAGAAATGAGGATGATTACCAGGGATCCAAAATGGAAAATGTTATGGAAACCAGAGGCTAAGTAGTGGCAGTACTTCGAATGCCTGGTGCAGGTAAGAGGGGCAACTGGGTCTGCTTATGCACCTTGGGGCTTGGGTTCATGGCAATACAAGTGGCAGAAGAGGTTGTGGGCCCACAGAGGGTGTCGAGAAAATGATCCCTGAGAATTTATAAATTCAAGACTTATGTCACATACGCTTAGGGTTCAACTGTATTGTACCTCATGGCCTAGGTACCACACATACTGAAAATTCAACATGAAAAGTATTCTTGAGCTGCTCACACCCCATGGACACCTGGCAGAGGTTAATATCAATTCTCTCAATCCAGGTCACAAAGAAGCACTATGGAAAAAACTCACTTCCCAAAATTATAAAATAGTTGAGGCAGCAAGAAATGAGGAGAAAGACTTAAAAGAAATAATGGAGTCAGGCCTCCAAATACTTCAACTGATGCAACTAGTGATAATTACTATAAGATATATAAAATTACCAAACACATGAAGGAAGAAATAGAAATTATAAGAAAAGAGCAGAGTATTGTGTAAAAAAGAGAAGGCAGGTGCTCAGATAGAATGCTACATGTACTGACATCAGGCATTTCTCATTTCCCAGGATTCCTCTGTCAGTACTGTGTTTGACTGCAAATAATAGAAACCCCAACTGCCCAAGAGTGGCTTGGTCAACCACGATGATTTTTCTCATATAACCACAAGTTCAGAGGAGGGTTTCTGTTGGCACTGGTTCAACTGTTCAGCCATGACATCTAGGGTCCACTTCGCTTCCCTTAGTAAACCATCTTTAATTCTCATCCTTACTGTCTCATGGCTACAGGATGGCTGCTGTCACTCCAGATATTGTGTGACTGAAGGAGGAAGGAGGAAAGAAATGTGCAGAGTGAAGAGAAACTGAAATCTCTGCCTGCTTCTCCAGAGCCACCATCATCACCATCACTACCACCACCATCACCACCGTCACCAAAATCACCATCTCCACCATCACCACCCTCACCATCAATGACACCGTCACCACCACAACTGCCATCATGACCGCCTCCACCAACATTATCACATTACACCACCACTGCTGAAGTCTTAGCTTGTCTCCCTGATGGGAACAATGACTTATATCTACCACCAGCCTCTGGGAGGCTGGAAAAGAACGTGTCACCTGAAACTTGACATAATCTTAACCCAAACACTGAGATTTCTTTCACAAAGAAAGATGAAAAGGAAAGATGTTGATGAAGGTAGCCCCTTCTGGTGATTTGGGGGCGGGGTGGGAGGGGCGGGGAGAGTATGATAGCCATGTCAATCTTTCAGGAGGAAAATTTCAAACTATACCCAGGATTCCACAGTCGCCCCCCACCGGCGTGTTCTCCATGCCCTATGGCCTACACATGGAATCACTGAGGCACTGAACAGGTGGCGCCCCTCAGATGTGCCAGGGCTGGCATGAAGTTTAAAGCTGTGCACTTCAACAACCAGCCCCAGAGGCCAGCATCCTCCATCATGTGCACGTGCTTTACTCCCTCTCTGAAGCCCAGAGACAGCTTTTTTCTCCTCTTGAAGACACTTCCTTCCAGAAGACTCTTGTATAGCAACAAGGGCTGGGCAAGAAGTTTCTTAACTAAAGGTGAATTTAGGATCCTGCTAAAGAAATAAAATGTCATTAAAAGTAAAACAGCAGGAAATAATGTTTAACCATTATCTGTGCTTAAGAAAGCACAGTCTTCAGTCATATTTACAATCACCACTGAAGCATAAACCATATAAGATATTTATTCAATGACTACACAAAGGAACTTAAGATAAAGTTTCTGGTAAGAAGTCCACTGTTAGCTGCATTTAGTTGTGCGGTGAAGTTGTGCTTATTTGGAAGCCATAAAATTTTATAAATAGTTAACACTCCAGGCTTGTCAAAAATTCCAACAAAATTGGCTTGTCACAAGGTTTTGCTGATTCTGGGGATGATATTGAAAACCGCCATGAGAAAGTTCCAGAAGCTAGCACACAAGCTTCACTGGCGGTGGGAACAGCTATCCATGCTAACCTTGTGTCCAGGCCGCAGCCCTCGGTGGAATCTGACTATAAAACCCAAGGCTATTTTGAGATGTGTGGGAGCATGAGACCTGCATAGAATGAAGTGATAGGGTCACTGAACAGCAGTTTGATTTTTGACGAAGCTCAGAACAAGCTCTATCAACAGGCAGGACAGAGCAAGTGGACTTCAGGGAGGAAAATTCACTTGCTGAAAATGCTAAAAATATGTGCTGGAAAACACATTACAACTTCTACATTTGTGTGTAGAATGTTGCAATCCATTAACGTTCCAAATCCTTAGTATCTCTATTTTTAAATATAAATTTCATGGTATTCAGTCGGTGATGAGTTGGATTTACTTTCAACAATGGAGAGTAATTAAGACAGTTATACATGGCCATGGCTACAAGTTTGGGTGCCCAGGAAATTCCAAGGGCTGGGGACTATGCTTCCACAGTGAGGGTAGGGGGGGCCATGATGGGGTTGGCCCACAAAGGAGCCTTGTCCGGAGCAGGAGGAACAGGAGACAGAGACAGCTCAAGGCTGAAGGCGGGAGAGGGGTAGTGCAGTCAAAGAGGGGTGGGTAGAGGGAAAACAGAGGCAACAAGAAGAGAGGGACCCAGTTGGGGTGGAAATGTGGATATTGGCTTCCCAGAGGTCAGAACTGGCTGTAGTAGGTGCCGTAGGCCTGGGAAGAGCAGCATGGTGCAGTACTGGGTGCGCCCTGCAAACGGGATAGAGAACCCCCTCCCCACAGCCGAACTCCCTTTCCCTAGGCAGCCTGTCCTTTTCTCCACAGAAAGAGCCTACCTGTCCTCCTCGTCACCCTCATCCCAGTCTGCAGGAGGGGCTTACTGTCAGACATCCAATGGAGTACAGAAGCAGACTAGCATAGCTTGGTTGGGTGACTTTGCCAGGGAACTTGATTTCTCTGAGCCTTGGTTTCTTTCTCTGTAAGACAGAGGTAGAAACATCCTTACCATCTAGTGCATTGGTGTGGCACACTTAAAAAAGCACCTGGCATGTATTTGGTAAGCACCAAATGCATTACCCAGCACTGTCCACATTTATGGAGAAGAAAACTGAGGCAGATAGAGGCCAAGTGATTTATCAACCACACTCTGGCAGGGGGTTGAGCAGCAGTAAAAGTCAGGCAGCGTGCTGCTTTCCTTGTGGTAGATGCACAGGTGGGGGCCCATCGTGGGCCTTGAGAGCAATACACCCCTGCTGCCTCCGGGCTCTGTCCCGGGAGGGTGTGCAGACAGGGGGCTGCACACAGGCCTGGGTGAGCAGGGCAGACTTGGTGACTGTGGCCCCACCCACACTAGCACCCAAACCCTGGAGCTCACCAGCCCAGGAGGGGGCCTACAGCAGGTCAGCAGCAGGTGCCCACTTCTGCACGACCTCTCTGTTCCCCTCATACCAAAGTCCTTAACTGTCCACAGCCCACATTCTCGCACAAAACCACCAAACCTGTGACAACACTCAAGTCACCAGCTGCACGTGTCAGCCAGTCTTTCCATGGGCCTTGGTGTTTTCTGTAAGCTGGGACAGCAGAAGTTCCTCCTCACAAGGCTATTGTGAGGACAGTATAAGCTAATGCAGGCCAAGGCTGCAAAGCACAGAGCCGGCCCAGGCGATGGCTCAGGAAATGTCCTGGTTTCCTCCATTATCTCCCATCTGACCGCATAGGTGTGTTTCCCCAATTTCTTCTGGGCAGGGTTTTCCCAGAGAGTCCCATGGCCCCAGACAGGGAGGAGGATGTGGCCAGAGTGAGTGACCACAACACCCTTGCCCACACAGACATCAACCCCAACCACCTGTGCCCAGGAGAAGGATAACACAACAGCCCCAGTCTGGCAGGAGGCCCTGCAGAGTTAAGGGGCTTTAGCCCTTGATCTGTGTGGCTGAGCTCAAACATTGTTGGTAGCACTAGGAGAGAAGAAAGAAAGAGAGAAAGAGAGAAAGAGAGAGAGAGAGAGAGAGAGAGAGAGAAAGAAAGAAAGAAAGAAAGAAAGAAAGAAAGAAAGAAAGAAAGAAAGAAAGAAAGAGAGGGAGGGAGGGAGGAAAGGAAGGAAAGAGAGAGAGACGAAGGAAGAAAGAAAGAAAGAAAGAGAGAGAGAGAGAAAGAGAAAGAAAGAAAAGAAAGGAAAGAAAGAGAGAGAGGAAGGAAGGAAGAAAAAAAATAGAGACAGAGGAAGAAAGGAAGGAAGAAAGAAAGAAAGAGAGAGAGAGAGAGAAAGAGAGAAAGAGAGGAAGGAAGGAAGGAAGGAAGGAAGGAAGAAAAGAAAGGAAGGAAGAAAGGAAGGTAAGAAAAGAAAGGAAGGAAGGAAGGAAGGAAGGAAGGAAGGAAGGAAGGAAGGAAGGAAGGAAGGAAGGGACAGAGAGAAAGAAAGAGAAAGAGAGGAAGGAAGGAAGCCAAACTCATAGCAACAGCAAGTAGAAGAGTGGCTACCAAGGGCTGGGGCATGAGAAGATGGGGGAATTTTTAAAATTAACTGACCATATTGTGCAGGTTAGTTTCACACCTCTGTTCTGTCCCACACATCCGTTTGTCTATATTTATGGAAGTGCTTTTCCATTGTGATTACCGTAGCTTTACTGCAGGTCCTAAAACCAGATAGTGTACCTCTTTTCCAAAGTGTTTTCTCTCCTCTATGTTTTTCACGTTTCCATATAAATTTTAGAATCAACTTTCTTCAAAAAGACTACTGGAATTTTATTTAGGATCATGTTGAATCCATAAACCAGTTTGAAAAACATTGATTTTTTCTCAATACTATGAACTGCAGTCCATGAACATGGACTTGGCTCTTATTTAATTTCTCTTAACAATGTTTGTGCGATTTTCAGTAGAATTCTTGCTCATCTTTTATCAGATTTATTCACAGATAATTTTAATGATTTTTAAAGTATTTTTAATCTCATTTTCCTAGGTTTTCATATCTTCCTTTATGAGACTGAAGATACTCTCTTCTATTTCTCGCTGACTTTTTTATCATTAATATATGTTGAATTTTATCAAGTGCTTTTTCTGCATTTATTGAGATAATGATATGCTTTTTCTCCTTTAGTTGTTTAGTTTTCTTTATTCCCCACCTTATGGTCATAAATTTCATTAATTTATTGGAATAGTAGATGAACTTTCCATCTCTGGGATCACATCTTATATTATATATTATTCTTTCTGTGATTCTATGAATTACTCAATTCAATTTGCTAATATTTTGTTAAGAAATTTTGCATATGTGTCTAGGAGGGATATTAGTCTCTAATTAATTTATAACTTTTTTGGTCACATTTTGGTGTCGTGGCTGTGAGCTGACCTCATAAAATGAGTTGAAAAGTATGCCCTCCTCTATCTTCTCTGAAGTTTCAACTTCCTTAAATGTTTGATAGATTTCCTGGAGAACCCACTGTGCCTGGAGTTTTCTTTGTAGAAAGGCTTTTAATTATAAGTTTAATATCTTTGATAGACTTAGGGGTATTTAGACTTTCTATTCTTGTATGAGTTTTAGGAATTTGCAATTTGCAAGAATTTGTCTATTTCATCTAAGTTGTTGAGTTTATTGGCATGAAGTTGTTCATAATAGCCCTCATTATCACTTTAATGTCTGTACGATCTGGAAAGGAAAGGTTTTTTGTTTTTGTTTATGTGCTTTTATTTCAGCATTTATGTTGTTCCATTGTCATCTGCCATCCATCTATTCTGATGAAAAGTCAATGTAAACTCTTTTCATTCATTGTTCCTCTGTACAAAATGTCTCCTTTCTCTGGCGGCTATTAAAGTTTTATCTTTATCTTTGGGTTTCAGTAGCTTGCCTATGACTTGTCAAGGTATGGTTTTATTTGTGTTTATACTGCTTCAGATTCACTGAGATCCTTGCATCACGGGTTGATGTCTTCCATCAATGTGGTTAAATTCTCTATTATCTATGCTAAATATTTCTTCTGTACCAAATTCTATCATCTCTCCTTTTGATGCTTCACTTACACATATATTGGACCATTTGATATTGTTACAGATCTTGGACACTTTTCTATTCTTTATATTCCTGTCTCTTTGTATTTCATTGGGAGATTTTCTCTTAACTTCTTAACCTTAGTCTTCAAGTTCCCTGATTAGAAAATCAGCCAATAAATTTTGCATTTTTGATAAAGTATCTTTTATTTCTAGAATTTCCATTTGGTTCTTCAGATTGTTCCCATATTTCTGTTGAAATTCCCCGTGTGTGTGTGCATAAGCTATCTATCTTTCCTGATGAATCCCTAATAAGATGTACTATAGCTATATTAAAATCCCTTTCTGATAATTCCAACCTCTGGGCCATCTCTGGGTCTACTTCTACTGATTGCTTCTTCTCTTGACCATGGGTTGTTTCTCTGCATTGTTATTGTTTCTCTGTATGTTTCATCAGTTTTTTAGTTTGGCTTGGTATGAATTTTAGCATAGTAGACTTTGTAAAGTAATAATTGAGAAGTTAGTGATATTTATTCCCAGTGAAGCACATTCCCAAGCCACTGTTGTGGAGGGTAGAGCTATATTTGTCTTTTAGTGCAGCTTTATTTGGCAGGTAGGTGCAGCCTTGCTATGTTTGGGCTTCTCAGAATTCTAATCCATTCTGCAAGCCCAGCTGCTATTTTGTTTTTACCCCCATTTATTTGTCTTCTATTTTCTATTTATTATTGTTCTATTTGGTTTCTATGCATCTGGCTATTTCCTTCTTACTCCCATTTATAACAGATTTCTCCCCATTTCCTTCAGCAGGGATGGAAATAGTCATGGATTTCTTCCAATTTCTGGAATTTGGTACATTTAAGTTTCTTTATAACCTTAGATCTCCAGTTTCTTTAAACTATAATTTTGTACCTTGTCAACTTGTTCTCACTATTAAAATGAATTACTCAACAAATGTTATTGAGAAAATTGACACATGATTTTTTTTCTTTTATAGTTTATCGTCAGGTTGGTTTCCCTATAACACCCAATGCTTGTCCCAACAAGTGCCCTCCTCCATGCCCATCACCCCCTTCCCCTCTCCCTCATCCCCATCAGTCCTCAGTTTGTTCTCAGTATTCAAGAGTCTCTCATGGTTTGCTTCCCTCCATCTCCCCAACTATTTTTTCCCCTTTCCCTCCCCCATGGTCCTCTGTTAAGTTTCTCCTGTTCCACTTATGAGTGAAAACATATGGTATCTGTACTTCTCTGCCTGACTTATTTCACTTAGCATAACACCCTTGAGCTCCATCCATGTTGCTACAAATGGCCAGATTTCATTCTTTCTCATTGCCATGTAGTATTACATTGTATATATAAACCATATCTTCTTGATCCATTCATCAGTTAATGGACATTTAGGCTCTTTCCATGATTTGACTATTGTTGAAAGTGCTGCTATGAACATTGGGGTACAGACACATGATTTTTAAAAACTATCTCTATCTCATACATTATAGCAATATAAATTCCAGATGGATTTAAAATTTAAATATTAAAAAGATACAATAAAGGTGCTAAAAGAATTTATTTAAGGTGACTTTCACATAGTCCAGTGGTGTGGAAAAATTCTCTAAACACAACACCAAGATAAGAAAAGAAAACGTAAAGAAAAATGGATGGAATTGACTAAACAGAAAACTAGAACTTATATATGACAAAAAATTTGAATTAAAGATAAATGAAAATCTGTGAGAAATTATTTCTAAGACCTATGATACATAGGAGGTTAATACTATTAATATTTAAAGAACTATTAAAAACTAAAAAGATAGGGAAGGAGCCACTGGTTGGCTCAGTCAGTTAAGCATCTAACTTCTTGACTTCAGCTCAGGTCATATCTCACAGTTTGTGAGTTCAAGACCCTCATTGGGCTCTGTGCTGATGGCACAGGACTGCTTCAGATTCTCTCTCTCCCTTTCTCTCTGCCTCTGCCTTGCTCATGCTCTCTCTCTCTCTCTCAAAGTAAATAAACACTAAATTATTAAAAAAATAAATAAAATTTAAAAATAAAAAAGATAAACATCTCAATAGAAAAATAAAGTAAGGAAACGAATGGGTAATATGCAAAAGAGGACAGTAAATGGCAAAAAATGAAAACCATTTTAATTAGTAATTAAATAAATGCAAATTGAAACAAGTGAGATACCACTTTTCTTCTACCAACTTACTACAATTTTAAAATATTAGCCCTTCATTCACTAAATATCTGTTCAAATTCTCTACATATATCCCTGAGAGTTGGAATCCAGAAGTGAATTGAAGGTCTATGCCTTTAGGACATTAGGACCTAGTGTGAGCAAGATGAGGTGATAAGTGTAAGAGAGGAAGATAAAGAAAAGAAAGGGGGCTAGAAAACGATAGGGAAGACGGAATGGCTCTCTTACATAAGATGAACAAGGAAGGCAATTCTAACCAAATGGCATCTGAGCAGAGACTCAAAGAAAATCAAGGCCAGGGAACCTGGGTGGCTCAGTTGGTTAAAAGGACAACTTCAGCTCAGGTCATCATCTTGTGGTTCTTGAATTCAAGCCCTGCGTCAGTCTCTGACAGCTCAGAGCCTGGAGCCTGCTTTGGATTCTGTGTCTCTCTCTATCTCTGCCTCTCTCTCTCTGTCTCTGTCTCTCTCTCTCTTTCTCCCAAAAATAAATAAACATTAAAATAAAGGGGAAAAAATGAAGTCCATTTGGATGTCTGGGAAAAAATATTTCAGGCAGAGGGATCAGCAAGTCAAAGGCTCCTGAGGGGAGAACATGCTAGGCACACTCAGGATACCAGTACAGAAGCTGTTCTGTCCGGAACCGAAGGGGAACATGCAATGATGGAGTCAGGACCTGGTATTTCTGGAAACTAGTATTGTCATACACTGCTAGCCGACATATTCATTGGCAAAACTTTCTGAAGGACAACTTGACAATATTTATCAAAAACTTTGAACCATACATACACTTTGACTCCAAAATTCAACATTTCTGAATTTACTCTAATGCAATAATCAGATGAATGCACAAAGATATACATATACAAATGCTTATCACAGAATTATTTACAATTAATAATCTAAATTTTCAACATTTTTTATTATTTAAATTATAGTATATCCATCCAATGAAATTCTATATAGTCAGTACGAACAATGATATACTTGTCCCTTTCTTGACAAGAAAAGGTGCTCATAACATGTTTTGAAATGGAAAAGTAGGGGCGCCTGGGTGGCTCAGTCAGTTAAGTGTCTGACTTCGGCTCAGGTCATGATCTCACGGTTCATGGGTTCAAGCCCCGCATTGGGCTCTGTGCTGATGACTAGCTCAGAGCCTGGAGGCTGCTTCAGATTCTGTGTCTCCCTCTCTCTCTGACCCTCTCCTGCTCACACTGTCTCTCTCTCAGAAATAAATAAAACATTAAAAAATTAAAAAAAAAAGAAATGGAAAAGTAGACTATAGAATGATATGCATTCTATGATTCTTTTTAACTGAAATGTTTGTTCATGTGCATTTATGTACATAGAAAAAGATCTGGATATACAAATATCAGAATATTAATGGTAGTGTCTTCTGAGTGGTGGGATTGCAGTAATTGTTTAATAACTGGAAGTTTATATCTCTTAATCTCCTTCACCTATTTCACCCATCCCCCCACTCCCTCACCTGGGGCAACCACTTAGTTCATTCTCTGTATTCATGGATCTGTTTCTGGTTTGTTTGTTTTGCTTTTTTAGATTCTACAGGTAAGTGAAATCATATGGTATTTGTCTTTCTCTGCCTGACCTGTTTCACTTAGCAAAATACCCAACACCCGCATGGCTGCAAATGACAAGATCTCATTCTTCTTTATGTCTGTATATACCACTTCTTCTTTATCCATTTATCTATTGGTGGACACTTGGGTTGCTTCCATATCTTGGCTATTGTATATAATGCTGCAATAAACATAGCAATGCATGTATCTTTTCAAATTAGTGTCTTAATTTTCTTTGGGCAATTACAGTAATATAGTAGAATTACTGTATCATATGGTATTTCTATTTTTAGTTTTTTGAGTAAACTCCATTCTGCTTTCCATAGTGGTTGCACCAATTTACATTCCCACCAATTGTGCAGGAGGGCTCCTTTTATCCACATCCTCACCGATACTTGTTATTTCTTATTTTTGTGATACCAGCCTTTCTGACTGGTGTGAGGTGATATCTCATTATGATTTGACTTAATTTCCCTGATGATGAGTAATGTTGAGCATCTTTTCGTGTATCTATTGGCCATCTGTATATCTGTATAGAATTGCAGTAATTTTTATCCTTTTAATGAGTAACATGTTTAATTTTCTTGCAGTCACTATGTATTATCTACATAACTTAGAAATAATGTTTTCAAAAGCAAAAGACCCACCAAAATGATAACAGGAATTTTTTTATTCAGTTTTCATTTTAATTTCAGTATAGTTAACATACATGTTTTATTAGCTTCAGGAGTATAACACAGTGAGCCAACAACTCTATATATTAGTCATTGCTGGTCATGACAAGTGCACTCATTAATCCCTATCGCCCATTTCACCCATCTCCCCCGCCACTTCCCCTCTGCTAACTATCAGTTTGTTCTCTATAGTTAAGAGTCTGTTTCTTGGTGTGCCTCTCTCTGATAAGGGGAAATGTTTTTAAAAGATGGGTATCAAGAAGAAGCAGAAAAACGAAGACAAATTTCTCTCTGACTGCCGTTAAGAATTTTTTCTTTGTCTTTCATTTTCAGAAGTTCAATGATGATATGTCAACATTAACTTTTTTGGACTTCTCACAACAGGGGTTCACTCAGTTTCTTGAATGAGTAGGTTTAGGCATTTTGCCAAATACAGTAGGTCTCATCTATTATTATTTCTCTAAATACTCTTTCAGTCCCCCTGTCTCTGTTCTCCAGCTAGAGTCCAGTGATATATGAGACAAATGTTGGATCTTTTGTCCCACAGGTCCTTGAGGCTTGGATTTTGATTTTGTTTTTGTGGTTTTGTTATTGTTTTCAGTCTATTTTCTTTCCATGACTCAGATTGGGTCACTTCTGTTGTTCTGCCATCAAGTTTACAATCTCCTATTCTCTGTCACCTCCCCTCTACTATTAAGTCCATCCAATGGACTTTTTCAAATTTCCATTTTTATATTTTTCAGATATGTTTTTTTAACTTCTATTCACTGAAATTTTGCTTTTTAATTTGTTTCAGGAGAATTTGTAAGTACTTGTAGAAACATTTTTATCACAGCTTTTACTTTAAAACCCTTGCCGGGGTACCTGGGTGACTCAGTCAGTTAAGCGTCCAACTTCAGCTCAGGTCATGATCTCGCAGTTCGTGGGTTTGAGCCCCGCATCAGGCTCTGTACTGACAGCTCGGAGCCTGAAGCCTGCTTCGGATTCTGTGTCTCCCTCTCTCTCTGCCCCTTCCCTGCTCACACTCTGTCTCCCTCTCAAAAATAAATAAACATTAAAAAAAAAAGTTTAAACCCTTGCCATATAACTCCAACATCTGATTCATCTCTGTGTTGGCATTAATTAATTTTCTTTTCATATTCAAGTTGCAATCTTCCTGGTTCTTGGTATAATGAGTGACTTTTTATCATATCCTCGACTATTATGTTTGGACTCTGAGTGTATGGTTAAACATTTAATTTTAGCAGTCAGTTGCTGGTTTAGGGATAGCATGCAGGTCCTGGCCTACTTTTGTGCTCTGTTTTCAATGAGAATATAATTTTCAGAGCTTATGGCACTATTTTGGTCTGTTGGAGTTGATCCAGTGCTGCTGGGGCTCCCGCTGGTCTCTGCTGGTGCTTATGGGACAGATGAGATTGGCCCAGGCCCAGCCACCTGATGCCTCTAGGTAGTGGCGGGATTCTCCATTCCACAGAGAGGAAGGCACTTCCTAAGCGGAGGTACTAGTGGAGGTAGGCTTCGCTTGCTGGTGCCATTGTTTCTGGGTAGGAGAGGAGAGTGTCCAGCCCAGCAGGGACAGAGAGCACTTCCCCTGGCCACTTGCTGTCATCAGACCTCCTGGCTGGCCTTTCTTGCTCACCTGTTTTCAGCAGTATCGTGAGGGCGAGGAATGAGCCCACCAGGCCTCCTTACATTGCTAGCATGGGGGCTGGGGAATACCAGGCCTGGGTCCCTTCTTCTCCAACCAGCTGGTCTTCCAATTCCTCCTTCCAGAGTCCTCCTCTGCTTTTCTCTCGTGCCATCTCCAAGGTTTGTAGCTATACTTAGCAGCGAGGAGCACGGAGAAACACATCTCTACCACCTTGTCCAGCCCAGGAGCTGAGACATTGCTTTTTATTTCTCCATCTGCTCTGATCCGCCTGACCACCATCGCAGTGTGCAACTGACCAAGCCTGATTTTGTCCACCGGATCACTCCCTTCCAATCCAATGATTGTTAAGCCTTTATTTTACTTCTTAGCTTTTGTTTGTGAGAAGTTTAAATTCACCTGGTAGAGTCAGTAGCATAATGAACTTTCACCTGCTCTTCCCTAGCTTCTACAATTAGCAGCCCATGCCCGTCATGCCTCATATGCACCCCTCACTACCAGGGCATTTTAAAGCAAGTTCCCTAAGTGTCTCGGTTTGCATCTCTAACCAAGAGTGATCCTCAAACCCTCTCTTCGGACGCCCTGGTCCTACCTGCCTGGTTCAAGTAAACATTTGGTTTCAGAATTCACAATTCTTCAAGAGACCCCAGAGCAAGAGGGCAGGTGAGACTCCCAAGCTGCAAGCCAGCTGCAGGGTGTGGGGTGGCTGGTAGAGCCTACTGGCCGAGCACAGACAGAGGCCTTGCTGCAGCCCCCGGTCCCGGCTGTCACAGGAATAGGCTGTCCCCACTGGTCCAAGGGGAGCCCCCCTGCCCAGCCCAGGTCTCCGTCAGACTCTACATCCCCATTTGAGGCATCAGCAGCAGCATCTCGGCCACAAAGAAACCAAGACTGCTTAGGAAAACAAACTGCCCATGCACCCTCCTGAGCATGTAGCCCCCCTTATTGTACCCTTCTGGGGCTCCCCCCCCTGTTGGCAGAGGCCACCGCCCTGCATAGCAAACCACACCCGGCAGCTCCAGAGGGAGAGGCCCTTACAGACACCTCTGTATTCAAGAACACAGGCTTGCATCCTGAAAATGTTAAGAGATGAAAGATTTAGAAAATCCTTGTCTCTCAACAAAGTCTGCCTGTCAAGCCTACTGGCCAGGTGCAAACTCAGAAAGGCTCGTTGTGGAATATTCACTCTTGCAAGCCCAGACCGCCGGAGGCAAATGGATGCCTCCAGGAGGAAAGGGGAAAGTCGGGACCAGGAGATGCAAATGAGATGGGGAAATTAACATATTTCAAGAGTTACTGTCCTAATAAAGAAGGAAGGGAGGCTGTGTGAGGGGTGCTAGGGCCCTCAGGGGCACACGCAGGAGGGTCCCAAGTAGGAACAAAGAAGTCCCAAACCCCACCAGGCCAAGGAGAGTCAAGCCAGCACAGGGAGAGCCTGAGGGAAGCGGGTTCTCGGTCCCCATGGTCTGGGCTGCCCAGAAATGAACCCAGGGCCAAAATGCTTGCCAGGCACGAGGCAGAGTACCCTTGGCCAAGCCACTCATATTTTCTCAGCCTCAGCTTCATCTGTGAAATGGGGGAACGATGCCCATAGGGCAGCTAGGAGAACCGAATAAATCAGTGCACAGAGGGGGCCAGCACAGGGCCTGTCCCACAGGGCCATCTGGTCAGCTGTTATTAATACACGGATGCTGACACAGAGCCCACCAGAGGCCAGCAGGACCTGGCCCTTTACAGGAAGGCTCACGCATCCTTACAACCCTGTAGAGCAGGTCCTCTTATTATCCTCCTTGTGTGGATGAGGAATTCCAGGCTCAGAGAGGTGAAGTAACTTGCCTGGGGTCACACAGCCGGGTAGACAGAGCTGCCGTGTGAACACAGCACCCCTTGCTCCTAACAGCCCCACTTGGCTTTGTCTTTATACAGCTGAGTCCGAAACTGCCCTCCTTGGGCTCCCAGCTCAGCTGAACATCAAGGGACCAGCCCAATGGGAGGAAGGTGTAACCCAATCTCCAGTGACCCAAAAGCCAAAGTCAGGAGCCAAACACCTATGAGGAGGCCATCGCCCGGCCCGAGGGTGGGCCAGGACACGGAAGGCAGGCGCCACGGGCTCTCTTGCCCAGCCCTCCTTACCTGCCTGGCCCCAGCCCTGAAGGCAGAGGCCTCTCTTCACCTCTTGCCTCCCCTCACAGATGGCTCTGTGGCCTGGGAGAGTGACCTGGCCTCTCTGAGTCTCAGTGGCCTCTTCCGTAAAGGGGGAGGTGACCATGGGACCTCCCCCCCACAGCTCGGCCATGCATGCAAACTGACGAAAGGAGACCCGGCCTGGGAGCTGTCCACACGGCACCAGCACAGAGCCGGGTCTTGTCACAGACCCAGCATGGGGCTCTGAGCTGACCCCCCGCAGCAGGCGTGTCTGAGCTGTGCTCACGTGGGGCCCTGAGCCGACCCCCCGCAGCAGGCGGGTCTGAGCTGTGCTCACCAGCCCTACTGACCATGGGGAGCGAGTCCCGCCCTGCTCTTTCCAGCACAGCCACGGCAGAGCCTTGTCACCCACCCAGGCTTCCGGCCAGTGGATGTCCTGATGCACCCTGCACCACAGCGTGCCCCTCATTCCAAGGGACAGTGGGACTGAAGTAAAAGCTGTGGCCGTGAGCCAGCCTCCCTGCATCCCCACCACACGCCTGGCTCCCTCACCCCACTGGCTGCTCAGAGCTCCGGGACCAGGGCCTGGCTGGACCGATGTCTAATTCCCATAGGAAGATCCTCTTTAAAGGAGGGTGGTAAAAAGAGGGAGAGCGAGAAAAGTGAACAGCAAGAACATTCCCATTTGGAGCAAGAAGAGAGGTGTTCACTGCGGAGCTGGGGGCAAGTGGCCGGGCCAACCAGGTCCCCCTCTGCTGGCACTGGGGGATGCACAGCAGTGCCTTCCAAGGCCTGGTTTCCAGGAGACACAGCCCCCTCCCCACAGCACCCCTGGAGCAGGCAGGCCATACATGTGGGCTCTGTGAAACCCAGGCGCTCTCCATGAAGCCGCCCATATCCCCTTCCCCTACTCACACACTCAGGCCCAGACCCTGTCGAAGGCCATGTGGCTCTGCCCAGGAAAGCAGCTTCCATCAGAAAAATCAGCAGACTCCTCATGCTAACTCGAATATATCAGGATGGCCAATCTTTAATAACCGTCAAGATGAATTGAGTTAAAAAGAGCCAGGCCAGATAAGGGAGGGGTAGGCTGCCGGGAAGAACACACCACGGGTGAGCATGAGAGAAGGAGGTACTGGGGCAGGTCCTCCGTGAGGGGTGCCCACTGAGTGCGGGAGACAGAGGAGGCACAAGCTGGTCACTCGAGTAACAGAGATGAAGCTGTCCGCAAGGGGCTGACGTCCCCACCTTGCAAAGCATCAGGGCCTCTGCACAGACCCTCTTTCACCCATGTCCCATTCTGTGTGGCTTCAGGGAGCCAGGGTTGGGGGCGGAGACAGCAGATGCTGGTGGCTATCTCAGCCTCCAGCATCTCACCTTCAGAAGGGCTGCTGTGCCCCCCGGGGAATATTCCCAGTCCCCACCACCCTCCCTGGCGGCCCATCTGTCCCAGCTGGGTTGGGCAAAAAATACAATAGCATCAAGCAGGGATGAGGTCCCACTGGGAGCTGGGTTCTATGTAGACGCACCTCTCACCCCGCCCCTCCCTAGGACCCAGGCTTTGCCAGGCTGACGCAGCTCTGGAATTTCTAAAGGTGTGTCCCTTTGGGAGAAGTTCCAAGTGTGAGAACGAGGGCAATGCCCTCGGGCTAACGTTATGCCTGTCCACCTCGCCAGGCTCGCAGAACCTGCTGCTGTGGGTTCAGGAGCTGTCTTGTCAGTAACCCCGAGAGCAGGGACACACGGAGGAGGAAGGGGCCTTCGCTGCCTGCTCTCTCTGTGGTCCAGGTGGGAAGGGAGATGCAGAACAGGGCCCCACGGCTGGGCAAGGAGTCGGCACTGGGCAGCAGGCCTGGGAGCCAGAAAGGGCGGGGCTGAGTGAGTGGTCAGCCAGGGTGGACAGTCACCGGGTCCAGTAGGGCAAGGGCTGTGGAGGGGCACGCGAGGGCCACAGCTAGGTCGTAAAGCTCTGCTCCTGGGGACAGGTGGAAGACCAGCGCTGTGTCATTTCCACCTGAATTGCTCAGCTTCTCACTAATCTATTTATACTCTCACCATCTTTCCAGAACGGTTTGAGGGGGCCTTAAAAGCCAGCCTAGGACCACACAGAGGGAGGAGGAGCTGGAGGGAGCCACCTGCAGGGTCCTGCTGTGGAGGGCTGTGCTCCCCCCTCCAGCCACTGCCGGCTCACAAGGCAGGCCACCTGGCTCAGGACAGGCAGTGAGGATTAGAGACGGCTGCTCTAGGGCGCCCCTCTGAAGGTCAGGTGGAATTGGGGGCAGCGGGCATCCCGGTTCCTCAGGTGGCCTATTTAAGCCTGAGTCCTTCAACCCACAAGACAGCCACCATGGAAGACCTCGGGCAGACCTCTGTGCAGGGCTGGGGTGGAGGGAACTGGGTACCTTGCAGAGCCTGGGGTGCTAGTGGTACTCAGTGTAGTACTCAGTGGTACTACATAAGGACAGGCACCCGGTCACAGGGACACGTCTGCTGTGGGAAGGAGCGGGCTTCCTGGAGGAGGAGGCCTTAGGTAGATAGGAGTCGCCAGGAGACTGGGGTAGGGGATATACAGAGTGGGGCCAAAGGCAGGAGGCACCGAGGGGTGAGTGTGGACACCCCAGGAGAGATGGGCCTCCGTAGAGGAGGATGCCAAGGTTCAACTAGAGTGATCATGAGTCGCTCGGCTCGGGGCCCTGGCGCCCCCTCCCCAGGTCCTCCTTGGCCAGCCACGGGGGTCTGCGCAGGTCGCTCGCGTCCGTGGGGCTGGCCCCTCCAGCGGGTCTAATTCCGCCGCGATCCAAAGTCCCCTTTAAAAGTTTGTCCCCAAACAAAACCCCTCTCTACGCCCCGCCGTGGGAATCGGGGCCATCCCCGGAGGAGGCTTTGAGGACAGGCGCGGCTGCCCTCCTCCACCCCTTCGGAAACAACAATGGGCGACCGGACGAAAAAGAACGAGGGAATCAAGTGTGGAAAATCCCCCAGTCCTGCAATGTCAACTGCTGGGCGCCGGGCCTGCGGGCGGCCGCGGTGCTGCCCCCGCGCGCCCTCGCCTGGGACTGCACGCCCGGGGGGGGAGGAGCGTCGCGGGTTGATCTCCTGGTTCTCAGACTCTGCGTGCGCGTGGCGAGTAGGGGAGGAAAGCTTGCGTTTGGGTTCTGAGGCTACTTTAGATTCAAAAGGAATTCCATTTCATTACCAAAGCCGAAATCGTATCGCGGCTTGCACTTTCCCGGAGCCGAAGTACAATGACTTGCTTTTATTTGATCATCGCATCCTACCACTAGCCGTGTTCTCTTCTTTTTCTTCCACAGTAAGTCAGAGATCATACATTAAAGAATTTATGAAGTGGATATTCAGAGAACAAAGATAATCACAGAGCGGAAGAGTTGCAATTGCTTTTCCCTGAACTCTGAAAACACTCAGGGCTGGGCGCTGCTGCCAGCAAACAATTAGCCCTCCTTATAGTCAGCGGCAATCTTAGGACTGTGGGGGACGTTGGCTACCCGCAGGTCAAACAGGGGGAAGAACACAGACAGCAAGTCACAGGACCCACTGAGCGCCAGGCCTTGGCTGTGCGAGGACTTCACTTGAAATCCACAACTCCCTTTTTTTTCCCTTGGGGGTGAGGGGCAGAGGGAGAGAGAGAATCTCACGCAGCCCCCCCACCCCCGCACTGTTATGGAGGATCCATGACCTGATGGGAGATCAAGAGTCAGACCTTAACTGACTAAGCCATCCAGGCCCGCTGACACACACCTGCCTTTTAATGTGTGTGTTTCTGCCAATTCGTGGGGATGATACCCACGGCTAATGAAGCCCCCAGCTCGCAAGGGTTAGGCAGTCGGCGTTCCATTCTGCTCCCAGATGTGGACTGATTCATTGAAGTAACATGACTTTTCGATCAGTGGCTCATCCGACTTGACTTTGAGATATGACGAAAACACCTAAGGCCTTGGGGTCTCACAGGGCAAATGCAGCACTTAACTGAGAGGGGAAAATGGAGTAAAATCCTGGAGGCAACTAGGAAAACTTTTCTTCCTCCTAGATAATCTAGGAATGAAAGGCTTCCTGGCTAAGTGGGGGCTCCCTGTCCCCTAGTCTGGAGAGTAAGAAGCTGAATTACATAGCTCCCCTAGGGAGGGAGCTGCTCTGGCCCCCATCACAGCTCACAGGAGGGGCACCCACCAACTGGGGACCCCGTGTGAGCCCTTTCCTCTCTCTCTCTCCCTAGGCCTGTTTCCCCATTCCATCACTCGCAAGATGGAACTCCAGGCCAAACACAGACTGGGTCAGTGACCTTTCAGTAACACTACCCCTCTCTCTTGAACATTCTGCACCCACATCCCCATCCGGCAGCTGAGGAGTGCCTTTCTAGACCCTCTCACTGTTCCCCTTCAGCCTTAGCACCTGGCCTAGGGGAGCTGAGGTGACTACAAGGGTGAATAAGGGCTGGACTCTGAGGCCAGATAGCGCCAGATCAGAACCTTGACTTTCATAGGAGTGAGAGGAACTTGGCCCACCCTGTGGTCTCTGTGTGAGGCTCAGATACTGGGGCCTCAAGGGATGAGGGTGCCTACCCAGCAGTGTTTTCTTCAGGCTCTGTCCATCCTGTGGCTGTGGGGCAGGAAGAGGTAGCACCGGAGAGAGGAGACTGCCAACCAGCCATGTGACCTTGCCCAGGGTCTTCACTCCTCTGAACCTCAGTTTCCTATTCTGTGAAATGGGTATTATAGTCTGCTTTACAGGCTTGCCAGTTGAATTGGAAATGACACACCTACAGCACCTAGTACTCAGTAGTCCTGGATAATGAGCTGGCTTCATTATGATTTACCACTTGGTAGAGGATTGTCACTGGGGAAGGGTGCCTAGGGGGTTGACCCAGGGCAGCTCTGACCTCCATATCTGGGCCGCTGCCTTCAAGCCCATGAAGGGAGACTCCCTAGGCCTCAGGGACCCGTGCTGGCAAGCAGAGGCAGGCAGTTCCGGGCACAGCACCGTGCCAGCCCTCACTTCTGGCAATAACGAATCATCACTGAGGAAGTCTGGCCCAAATACTCCCGGCCTCCGGGCGATGGTCAGTTTTACAGAAGCTTCAGTTTGGGCCTTCCCCGGGGGGTCACACCCAGACTCCCCACCCCGCCCCCAGCCGCTCAGGCTCACTCTGTACTGTGTTCAGGGTCTGCATCAGACCGTCTACAGCTGGTGCTCCCTCAGCCCCTTTTGAAAACAGCATGCCTCCCTCTTAGTTGGATTGGGGGTAGGGGGGGGTTGGTGGTTGTTTTTCCAGTTGTCTGGGTTTGCTTCCAAGATGGCTTTCCGGTACGATTTATTTTGTAACAGTTTTCTGAGGTATAATTGACACAACCCTCCCATCCCCCACAACCCTGCGATGCTTTCAAGGAGCCCCAACAGAAGCAAACCAGGGTAGCCCCGCGTCAGAACCCACCCCAGCTCTGACAGGTCATTTCACACCCCAGCTCACCTCCTGCTGCGTGGAGGCGCTGCACCGCCTGAGCGAGGTCAAGGCCAGGGCCGAGAGTTTGGGGCTAGATGGGGGGGAGGGGGGGGCGCGCAAGTGGGGGCTGTCTGATGAGGAGCCCTGCACGTGGCCCAAGCCAGAGGCTTGAGCAGATCACGGACTACAGGGCAGGGAGGGCCGAAGCGCCCACAAGTGCACCACTGAACACGACAGGCCCAGGGCTGCCGGACCTTCTGACCGACCTACCAAAGCTCAAAATTGAAATATTTTTGTGGACTTTCACAATTTTACATATGGCCTCAACTCTTCATAACTTTTTCACTGGAGTTATAATAAACATGGAGGAAAAAATGCACACTGTCTAAAACTCCTTTCAAGGAAGAAGGGACTGCATAAAGCTGGGCCGAAGTCCTCTGCGGACACCTCAGGACCTCGCCACGAGGGAGCCCCGGTCATGGTCCCAAAGCCACGAGGTAGAGGGGTCCGAATCGCGCCCAGAACTCTGCACCCCAGCCTTCCCTTCTCTTCCTCCCGCTCCGGCCCCACCGCCCCCAGGGCGCACCAATCACAGCTCGGTCCTCTCGCACTTGGAACTTCGGAGCGCCCTGCGTGCAAGGTCAGGGGCTTTCCTCCGGAGGAGCGCGGAAGAGGGTATTCCACACGCAGCCTGGACTTGGAGGGAGGGGGACCCAAGCGCCAGAGGTGCCAGCCGTTTCGCTCCCCGCTCCTGCCCAAAAGGGCTTCCCGCGCCCCTGCTCCCCGATTCCACAGTCGCTTCCCCTGGCCTCTCGGACAGGAATCAGTTCCCGGTCGGCGGCGGCCCGCCTCGGAGCGCTCCGGCCACGGCCGGAGACCGGGTCCCGCACCCAGCACCGGCCTGAGGCCCCGCGAGCTCCGGGAGGCGGAGCCGAGAATCGGCGCGGGCGGCGACCGCAAGAGGCGCCGCGGGGGCGGGCCGGGGGCGGGCCGGGGCGGGGCGGCAGCGGACTGCGGAGACGCGGCGGCGCGCGGGGCGGCGCAGAGCGTTCTCGGCGCGGCGCGGAGCGGAGCGGCCGGCGGCGGGCCGCAGGGGGCGCGGGCCGGGGCCGGGGCCGGAGCGGAGCCGGAGCCGAGCCCGGGGTCGGGCCCGGGGAGCCGGGCGGAGAGCAGCCATGGCGCCGCGCAGGGCCGGGGCCCGCGCCGCTGCGGGCGGCCTGGGCGCCGAGTAGCCGGGCCGGGCCGGAGCGCGGGCGGAGGCGGCGGCGGAGGCAGCTGCGCCCGCGCCCCCCGCCCTCCCAGGCCCCGCGCCCCGCGCCCGGGCCGCCGGCGATGGTGACACATGCGGCGGCGGCGCGCCGGCGGCAGGACCATGGTTGAGCGCGCCAGCAAGTTCGTGCTGGTGGTGGCGGGCTCAGCGTGCTTCATGCTCATCTTGTACCAGTACGCGGGCCCGGGGCTGAGCCTGGGCGCGCCCGGCGGCCGCGCGCCGCCCGACGACCTGGACCTCTTCCCCACGCCCGACCCGCACTACGAGAAGAAGTACTACTTCCCGGTGCGCGAGCTGGAGCGCTCGCTGCGCTTCGACATGAAGGGCGACGACGTGATCGTCTTCCTGCACATCCAGAAGACCGGTGGCACCACCTTCGGCCGCCACCTCGTGCAGAACGTGCGCCTCGAGGTGCCCTGCGACTGCCGGCCCGGCCAGAAGAAGTGCACCTGCTACCGGCCCAACCGCCGCGAGACCTGGCTCTTCTCCCGCTTCTCTACGGGCTGGAGCTGCGGGCTGCACGCCGACTGGACCGAGCTCACCAACTGCGTGCCCGGCGTGCTGGACCGTCGCGACCCCGCCGCGCTGCGCACGCCCAGGTGAGCGCCCGGAGCGGCCGGGTTCCGGCCTGCGGTTGCGGCCCCGGGCCGTGCCCCCGCCGGGTTGTCCTCGGCCCGCTCTGCCCTCGCCGTCCTTCTCTCCTGTCCTCCCCGTGGGCCGCATATGGACCACCTCCCGACCTGCTGGGCGCCCAAGGCTCCCAGTCTGCTCTCTGCGGGCCGGCCCGTAGTCCCCCTGCCCTCTATTCTCACCTCCTCGTCGCCTCTCCACTTTTTTCCTCCACCACTCCCGCCTCGCAGGCTGCGCAGAGCCTGGGCTCCCCTCGGGTCACCGGCCACTGCCTTGGGAACATCACTTGCTTTGCATCGCGGGCGAGTGTAAAATCTGGCTGGCCCCAGCTGTGGGTCCAGGCTGGCCTTGCGTCGTCGGGCGGGAAAGTGGATTCCTTTGCGTGTGTAGCCCACCTGGAGTGTTCGCTTACCTTGGCCGCTCGCATACCCAAAGCAGAAGTGAGAGAAGTGAAGTGCCTTTCCCCCTGCACCTGTGAGGCCCCCAGACCCCCAGACTGCCTTGAGAGGGTCGGGGAGGAGCTCCCAGGGAAGGGGGTTGGCTCTGCCTGCCCCTGTGTGCAGGTAGAACAAAGGCCTGAGTGTGACCTGGGGCTGGGGGCGGGGAGGCCAGAACCAGTTGGAAATCCCTCTGAAAGAGTGCTAGCACAGGAACAGCCAGGTTAGGGGAGCGGAGTTGGTCAGGGGCACCGGTGCAGTCACGCACTTTCCTTCAGAGCCCCTCATTTTTGTGGAGGTTAGAGACACTGGGCTGACCTCTGTGGGACAGCTTTCCTGGAAGCACTTTGTAGCCACAATCCTGGTGGGCAAGCTGGGTCTCCAGGGCTTAAAATGTGGTTTCTCTTCCCCATTCATATTGGTGCCCAAGGGGCCTTTGCCCCAAGATGTCTGGGCCAGGGAGCGCCCGGAGTGAGGTCTTTTTGCCTGCCTTTTGTTTATCTTCCATGTTTGCCCGAGGACTGCACTTACACACGGGCTGGGGGTGGGGGAGCTTCTGTGACCTGTACAGTTGTTATGTTGTCACCGTTTTGGGTCTGGAGGGTACAGGAACCCTCTTGTTTGGAGGTTTGGAGGATAAAGGTTGGGTGTCTGGCCAGTCCAGAGATGAACGTGGTCTGTGGCATTGCTCTCCTTCTAGGTTCTTCAGTGCTTTTCCCGTGGTTTTTCCAGACTGTCAGGAAATTAGACTAGGGCGGAGGACACAAGTCATCTTACTCTGCCTTGGCTGCCCTGCCCCCGGCCCCTGGCACCTCCGAGCCCAAGAGGTGATGCCCCCATGGTTACAGATCTCCCATTCCAAAGCCCTTAAATCCTTGCTTCCTGCACAGCACTTGGTCTGAACACGGGTATACTTTCCTGGTGTGGTCCAGCCACTCTGTGCTAGACTGAGCCAGGTCTGGGGTTTGCAGCTGCTGACACGCCGCCGGGGCTATAGGCTCTAAGAACGGGGCACTGACAACCCAAATAGGCCTCCTCCCTGCCCGTGGGAGTGGGCATGGGGTAGGCACTGTCCTGTGTGCTAGAGGGAATCAGCTTGGGGGAAGCCCAGAGGGGACAGTGTGCAGAATCTGTGTTGGGGGCGGCCTGGAGGCCTGAATCGAGTTTGTCCAACCCAGTAGCTCTTCCTGTACCCTGTTCCCTGAGGCTGTTTCCCTTCGGGTCACCAGCAGGACAGGCCCTGACCTCCCTCCCCTGGAGTTTGTACACTAGAGCAGGAGGCCCAGCCGCCCTTCCAGACAAGAGTTGGGGGACCATGTGGAACAGATGGGCCCCCCATGCTGCACGAGGGAGGCCCAGCACCCCCTCCTCAGGGTGGGTGTCTGCAGCAAGAAGAGAAGCCGCTGCTCCTGCTATGATGGGCCGCCAGCCCCTCTGCCAGGAAGGTGCTGAGCTCAGCAGGGTGCAGGCTGGGGGAGGAGGGGTTTCCAGGGTGTGCAGGAGGCTCTCCCCAGCTGTCCACTCTGGAGTGGGCTGTGCCGCGAGGCAGGTGACAGAGCCTCATGTTCTGTGTGCGCTCCCCCACCCCCTTCATTTCTGTTTCAGGCACTAGGTAGATTGCTTCTTTAATGAGCTTCCCTGAGAGGCCGGGGTAGTCTTGGTTTTGTGCATTTATAAGCCCATCTGACTGAGGCTCACCTGCTGAGTGTTGCCCTCATCTGGGGCAGGACCCTGGTGCTTCGAAGGTCAAAATGCAGTTCCCCCATCCCCCACCCCAGCCCCAGGACCCAGCACCTCTCTGGATGAATTCATCAGTGCCCAGATTCCATGGGATCTCTGTTATCAGGAGTTCCAGATTGCACCCTCAGCCTTCCTCCAGCAAGCCAGGGCTTGCTTCCCCCATGGCCTTGAGGGTGCGGGAGTGACCACATGGCCGGGAGGGCTGGCCTGGCCTGAGAGCTGCCCTGACAGGCCCCTGGGTGCCTGGGCTAGGGTGAGGACCCTTCCTCCCTGGTGTCCAGGGCCAGGCATGGTGCAGGGCTTGTGTGAGTACCTCTCTGCCGTGAGGTGTGCTTCTGGAAATTCCTCTGAGCCTCTCACAGCTCCTGGCACTTGTCTCTGCAGGATTGGGGGGCCCAGAAGAGGCGGGCCTTGTGGCTCAGGGAAGTGGGGGTTTCCAGAACTGTGTCCGCCTTGGGGGAGGGGGGTGTCTAAGCTGGGCAGGTGTTGAGGTGACAGACTTCAAGGAGCAGACACACTTCCACAGAATACAGTTTTCAGTTTATCTGAAGTGCTCCATGTCACTTCAGATACTCACAGTGGTGCCCCTAAGGACCAGAATGTGTCTCCTGCCTCTCCCCATCTGCCTGAAGGGGACAGAGGAGGAGACACAGCCAGGACCTTGCCTGGATTGCCCAGCAAATGTTCCTGAAATTGTGTGGATTTCATATGGAGGCACCACGGGCATCTGGGTCCCAGGTATAGCTTCCAGGCTGCCTCCCTGGGGTCCTCGGCTCAGCCAGGCCCTCTGTGCAGCAGCCCCTCCCGCCAGGAGCTTCTGGTGAGGTCCCCACAATCTGTGATGTTGCTGTGTAGAAGCCCTCACATGGGTGGCCTGTGTCCTCTCAGTCCTGGTCACCCACGCCCCACTGTCCTGAATTCTTGTCTGTGTCGCAGAAAGCTAAGTACTCTCAGCTCAGCTGTTGCTACCTTGTGCCCCAGCACGCTGTCCTCTCCTCCCACTGCTGCGGCTCCTCCTCTCCCTTCAGCCTCAGCCCTGATGCCCCTTCTTCCAGGAAGCCTTCGCCGGCAGCACCCTGTTGCCTTAGACACCATTGGGTGCCCATTGTCTGCCACACTGGCCTGCCCACAGCAGGTTGGCACTAGCCAGATGACGAGTGGGTCCTGCCCACATGTTGGTGCCAACTAGACTGTTCTCTTCTGGCCCTTACCCTCTCCAGGAGCTGTGCCCCTCCGTGAGTCCTCTAGTGCATCAGGTTTGAGGCAGCCTTGAGTACAGTGCCAGGCCCGGAGGGCCTCGGGCCCCTCAGTAGGCCTAGCCAGCTTGGGCATTTCTACAGCACTTCTTTCTGTGGCACTCGACACTGTCCAGCTTGCCTCCACAATCTGTTCTTACGTGCAGTCAAGGGACAAGACCCATATTTGCCTACAGCAGGACAGATGTTACCCAGATTACATGACTGGGACCCGTGAGTGGGGCCTGGCCACCAAGGGGACCTGGTTAGGCTGTCGTCATGTCCTGAATCACCTACGGAGGCCTTGCTTGGGGACAAAGGGAATCTGAGGTCACGATGTTCAGAATTAGGGAGTGCACAGGCAGCTCAGTGGTCAAGTGTCGACTCTTGATTTACAATTAATCTCCGCTCAGGCCATGATCTCACAGTTCGTGAGTTTGAGCCCTGCGTTGGGCTCTGTGTTGACAGCACGAGCCTGCTTGGAATTCTCTCTGCCCTTCTCCTGTGCTTCTGTGCCCCTGAGCTCACCCTCTCTCTCTCTCCATTTCTCTATTACTCTTTCTCAAAATAAATTAATAAACATTAAAAAGGAAGAGATGTTCAGAATTAGATTTTCATTCATATTCAAAACAAGAAAAACTTTTTAGGCAAATGCATAAGAAGGCAAACTTTTAAATAGCTTACTGACAATTATTTTAAGTGGTTCTTCGGCTTGTGAAATTATCTCTGTAACTCATGTTTTGTTTAAAGCCCCTGAGAGTTCCCAGACCTGGGCTTCCTGGCCCTTTCCGGCACCTCACTTGTAAGACCTGGGGCTGTGCGGAGTGGGCTGGCCCGCCGTGCTGCGTGGGGCCAGCTCTCCTGTGGGGACTGTGCTCCTGGGTTAGAGAGAGAGCCCTGGGGGTCACCAGGCCCAGCTCCCACCCCGGGGGCCTGTGAGGCTCCTGTCTTCTTTTGTCTTTTTCTTTCTTTCTCAGTTGGAGGTCTGAGAGGTTTGGCTGCTGGTTTGGGGGAGTGGCAGGCCGTCAGGTCAGTGGGGGGAGGGGTGGCCTGGTTTTGTCATCCTTAAAGGCCCGGAGTCTTTTTCTTTCACATCTCATCCTTTTGTTTTTGTTGTAAGGACTGTGTAATAATCTAGAGGAAAACATAGAAGAGTAAAGAAAACTCACTGTATTCCTCACACATGCCTTTTTTTTTTTGTACCATAATTGAAACCATGATACAAATTTTCCATAAATGTTCTTTGTCATTAAAAACTTAATATTTTAGCAGCTGCAGATGACCGGGTGTCATCTGGGTGTGTGGTTAGTCCTGCTCTGCCGTTAAATGTGCAGCTCTCCCCGTTCTGGCTCCTGGAAGGAGTGCCCTCCCTGGTATCCTTGTGTGCAGATATCTCACGAAGCTCTGATGTCCTTTGTGAATTCCGAGGAGTGGAATTTCTGAGTTGAATGATCTGAAAGCTTAAATACTCAGTGTAAACACTAAGTTACTTTTCAGAAAGTCTGCCCCTTACCGTGCTGCTACATTGGTATTTGAGTGCCCACTTGAGAAGCACCCGGTTGGTATCGAAGATTGTTGTGGGTTTGAAAAGAGTTTACTTTTTTAAATCAGCAAAATGCGTCTATCTGCGGTTTTTACCCAAAAGCCCTGCTTGGTGCACGTTCCCTTGGGGGTGGTCTAAATTTGAGGCAGGTTGGGAGGGGCCACGCCCAGTCCCCCCAGATACCTGCTCCTCTGGTCACGGATGCCTGCGTCAGCCCTGCTGGGGGAGCCAGGTGCAGCTCTGACATTTGGGTCTGAAGGAAAGGGGGGGGTGGGCTAGAGGAGGCCAGAGTCCAGGAGGGACCGGCACAGGTGGGCCAGTGCTTCTCCCCAAGCCCTCCGTGGGTTCTTGGACGGGCCGTCTCATTTGGCTGCACCTCCCCAGCAATGCAGGTATCTGATGATTGTCCCAGTTTCCCACCTAAGGAAGCTCGCAGAATCCCTCAGCCTGGAGAGCCAGGAGCTGACGCTGAGATGTCAGTCCTGAAACCTGTGGCCCCCAGCCCTCCGCTGCACCCGCTCCACCCCACCCCAAGCCGGGAAGGCTGGCTGTGCGTGAGAACAATGGGCAGTGCTCAGTCTGCCCAGCCAGGTTCAGTACATGCGGCCCCGGGACCCTGGGCACACACAGGCCATTTCACACACAGACTCTGTCTTCAGTTCCCTGGAGAGCATCTGGTGGCCTTCACCCGAGTAGCAGCAAGACCAGAATCGATCTGCATCCTCTTGGCTCTGGAGAAGAGCCCATGCTGGTGCTGCTGGCCGCACTCGGGGCCCCCAGCACAGCCTGGCCAGTGCCCCACCCCCACCAGGGCCCACACTCGGGGGTACCCCAGCGCAGCCTGGCCAGTGCCCCACCCCCACCAGGACCCACACTCAGGGGTCCCCCAGTGCAGCCTGGCCAGTAACCCCCCCACCGGGGCCCACACTCAGGGGCCCCCAGCACAGCCTGGCCAGTGCCCCCACCCCCAGCCCCACCCAGGGTCCACACTCGGGCCCCCAGTGCAGCCTGGCCAGTGCGCCCACCCCCCACCCAAGGCCGATGTAGGTTGTCCCCAGGTGGTCCTGAGGGTCCTGGTCCTGCTGGACAGGTGGTGTGATTCCAGCCCAGATTCAATTCAGCTGTTGGGAAACGGGGAGGCGCTTGGGCTCTCTCCTGAGAAGATGGTTTCTGAGTACTTCTCCTCAGCAGTTGTCTGTAACCATGTGGACCCTTCTTGCTGGCAGCCCTGCTCTCCCGTTCCTGAGGCCTGAACGTCGGCCTCACTCGCCAGCACTCGCAGATGAGATGTGTTTACAGGAAAGTGTTCGTCTCTTCAGACTCTTGTTCTTGCCTCTTGCAGAACTCCATTGGCTCTTTCTCTTCCTATTAAGCTTTTGCTCTTCCTTTTGGGTTGCCCGGGCCCTTGGGGTGTGATGCTGTCCCAGCTACAGAGGTAGACAGAGGCCCAGGCGCGGGGGTTTAGTGTGCTCCTGCACGTAGGCCTGTCACTTTCCGGCTGTGGGACCGGTGGTCTGATGTCTCTGCTCCTCCAGAGGTGAAATGCCCCTTCCTTTTCAGCTGTGTCCCAGGTTCCTAGCTGGCAGGGCTTGTCACCGAGTGTGGTGTGCACATACCCACCCGCCAGAGAGTTACTGTGCTCATCCCAGGCTGCGCCACCTGGGCAGATGCCGGAGGACGTCTGGGGCGGGCAGGGCTGTCCCGCCGCTGAGGGCCACACATGGCCAGACTCCAGCTGCTCGGGGTGTTGGGACTTTGCTCTGGTCCCCCAGCCAGCCAGCAAGCCCTCCCCTGCAGGGTTGACTGCTTTCCACCACTGGTGAGGCTCCCTCCAGAGTGGCCAGACTGCTTGGAGGCCTCACCCCCACGCCGGCTGCTGGTGCATTCATTCACTTGTCCCACCAGCCTGGGACTGCCGCCTCGGTTCAGCAGGGCAGCCTGTGGGGACTGATACCCCGAGTTCCTGCTTCTGCACGGCCGCTGCAGGAGCTCACGGCCCTCTCCATGTAGACAGGGCTCTGAGGCCGCAGAGGGGGACGGGGACAGGTGGGGACTCGCTCTTGGACTCCTTTCGTGGGGCCCAGGCAGCAGCCAGAGGCTGAGAGAGGAGTCTCCTCCTGAGAGAGGAGTCCCTCAGGCAGCCTCTCACGTTGGGTCTGAGCCAGTGGGTCTCACAGGCACTGGGAACATCTCTCTGAGCCTGTCCCCGTCTCAGAAATGGGGCTGTGGACTTTGTCATTTGATTCTGTAGAGGAACCAGTGACTTGTTATCCATGACCTGTGGCCTCATGGCCCTTCCAGCCCCAGATCGTGTTTGTGCCTTGTTGGAGCTGAGGCCACTCTGTGTCTAACCCCTTGGGATTCTGTGGTCGGGTGGACACAGCCCTCATGGCCCAGCACTGGGGCCCAGTTCCTCATCTACAACTGTCGGACTGGAGACAGACTGGAGACTGTCGACGGCTGGCCCCAGCACAGCGCGCGGCAGGCTGTGACTGGGCCGGGGCTCTGGTGAGAGGCAGCCCCCCACCGCCGTGCATCTGGCCTGTCTGTGAGGGCCACATGTGAGCAGCCCAGCCGCCTCCGTGTGTTTACACGGGGAACGTTAAAAGGCCCATGGCAGGGGTGGGGGTGGTCGTTGGGAGTCGCAGCAAATCAATAATTGTCTGCAAAGATAATAACTCGAGAGATTAAAACTCTGGAGCTAATTGTTTCCAAAGCTGTAGAGTTGAAGGGGTTCAGTGGCCAGGCAGGCGCCTGGGACACCGGTGTCACTGGAAGCTGCCCGATGCCCCAGGGTGCACGTTTGGATGTCTGGCCTCTTGGGTCACACCAGTCTGGGACTTGAATGTACCCAGAGCTCCCTGAGCCTCGTGCCCCTTGCCTGCCTGGGCATGGCAGGAGGTGTGGACGAGCCAGACCCCAGCAGATAGCCAGCTCTGGAAGCTTCTCACCGCCCACCATGGCACATGAGGATGGAGGCTGTCCATGGGCAGCCCGGCAGCAAAAAAGCCAGCTGGGAGGAAACAGCTCCAGGCAGATGGGAGGGCAGGACCAGCGGGCTGCCAGGGCGGACAGCAGAACAAGGCTGGGGGCCCAGGCGCAGAGCCTGACCAGCTGGTCAAATCCCGGTTCTGTCACTCACAAGCCGCGTGACCTCTGTGCCTCGGTTCCCCCTTCTGTAAAATGGGCATTGTGGCAGTACCTGCCTCAGAGGTGGGTACTTGGAACTGTGCCTGGTGTTAGAGACTGTTTTTTACAAGAGGCTACGGTGCATCCATCCCCTCTCTCTGGGGTTAGGGAAGGGTCCTTCTGGACCAGCTAGGTTTTCGGCTCCTGAGTGTCCAGAAAGCCGGCGCCCCGGCCTGCAGCCCGGACGCAAGTGGCACGGTCATAATGGCCTGTGGGAGCAGTGCAGGTCGACCCTGCTGCCTGTGACTTGTGTCAGCAGCGGCTCGCCTGACTGTTCCTCAGATCCCTCCACACACAGCCGGGAGCCAGAGCAGGAAGGGTTGACTGGCCAAGCACAGAGAGAACCCTAGGGTGGTGGTGGTTCTTCCCCCCACTGGACCCCCATCTGCTGTGCTGCCCTCCCACAGGCGCTGACGGTGTGATGTCACAGCTCCTGTTTTCACTTGGTGAGGGCTGTGATCTGTGTCGCTGCAGCCATACCTGTCCTCGCCACAGGCTGAAGGGGGACACAGGCACCCAGGAAGCCCTGCTGTGGCTCCGTCTGCTGCCCACACCCATCGCCACCGCCTGCACTTCATGTTTCTCAGCACGCTTTCTTAGAGTTTCACTGCAGATGGGTCTTCTTTCAACAGCACATAGCACCGTTGACATACTTTCCAGAACCTGCCTCAGACTGTACTTGACCTTCTGCAACTTGCTTTCTTCGCTCAGTCTTGTCGTTGAGATTTATCCATGTTGGTCCATGCCATGCATATTTAATTCATCGGCTGCTGGATTTAACATCAAGTTTTTCTGGATGCATCTCGTTTTCACCTGTGCTTTGTTCCAAGAGCAGAAAGGAGTGGCGACTCACGGGCCGGGTGGCACCTTCCACCGGGAGTGGGCTGGAGGGCAGGTGGTCAGTCCCCAGCCTCATAGACATGACCGCAGCTCTCCAGACTGGCTCCTCAGCCCCCTGATGACATGCCGGAGGCCCATGGGGCTGGAAAGACGCGGTGGTCTTCGCCAGGCCAGCAGCTGTAGCTGGACTGCGAGGTCCCAGCACATGTCCCTGTGACTGGTGAGACAGGCACACTGTTAGGTGGTTACTAACCATGCAGGTTTCCTCCCCGCCTGTCCATTTCCCGAGCCGTTTTCTGCCCTGAGGGGTGGTTTGTCTTCATAGCGTATCCTAGTTTGAAGCCCTGTGGCCATACTCTCCTCCCAACGGTCCTTCTGCACTGTCTGTGGTCCTGGGCATTGGTCTTACTGCTGCCTGCACAGGTGCGGGCCAGGCAGGCCCATCCTCCAGCCAGTAGCACCAAGTGCACATGCAGGGGAAGGAGGGAGGGGGTGTACCTTGTGACCTCTGACCCTCTGGGGCCCCCTGTGGTTGGAGCTCAGCCAGAGGCCCAGCAGACTGAGTAGATAGATGGATGGCCAGCTAAGCAGCCATCCTTCCTGCAGCCAGGATGCCCCGGGGCCTTCCTCGGAAGCCCTCAGCACCCGAGCAGTGGCAGAGGCGCCCAGCCCAGAAGGGCAAACATGTAGGCCGTCTTGCTGCCTGGAGTCCACACCCATCAATCCTGGTTTGTTGGGTCCTGTGAGAGTGGATTGGAAGAAGGATCCTGCAGTGAAAAACGGAGCCTGGAGCCCAGTGCTCTGCGGTCCCAGTAGCCCCCTGCCCACACGATGGAGGTCCAGGCAGGGCTTCCCAGGGCAAGGTCTGCCTGTGTCCCAGGAGCCCCTTACCCGCATGATAGAGGTCCAGGCAGGGCTGTCTCAGGAGCCCCCTGCCCACATGATGGAGGTCCAGGCAGAGCTCCCCAGGGCAGGGTCTCTGTGTCCCGGGAGCCCCTTACCCACATGATGGAGGTCCAGGCAGGGCTCTCCCAGGGCGGGGTCTGCCTCTGTTGGTCACCCCCCTCTCAGCCTGGCCAGGGAGCCAGACACCACTGTCTCCAGCCTGGTGCCAGGTCGTGTCTGCTGTAGCCACACCCCAGAGCTGCCCCTGCATGGCCCTCTTCTATGCATGAGCTTCCCGCACCCCCCTCTCAACCCAGGAGCCTTGGAATGTCCCCCACGTGGCCCCAGCCCCATATGTGCAGCATGTGTTCCTGGACCACGTCCCCAGTTGGCCCAGGTGAGTGGCTCATAAATCATCGTCTGTGTGAGAATTAGCTCCTGCCACCGCAGGGCTCTCGGGGCCCCAAGAACAAACGTGGGCAGTGGGTGAGCATCCCCCAGCCCCAGTTATGAGCTTTAAAGCCTCATGTGTAAATATTTGCGTTTCTGGAGCACTGGCGTCCTTGGGAAAGGAGGAGTGGCATCAAGTGTCCTGTTTGCATTACAGCCGCGTGAGGCAGGATGGGGTATCGTCTTGGAGCAGTGAGGCCAGGGGACGTTTTCTCTGGAATCCTGGCTCACAGTCGCTGTGGGGGGAGCTTTGCACCAGCAACAGGAGGAAGTCCTCCGGCCAGATGGCAGCTAACGGAGCAGGGCTTGGGAGGTGAGGTTGCTATGCTACGTGCAGCCTGCTTACGGGGTGTAGCTGTGCTGGGTGCTGGGGAGCAGGGCAAGCAGGTGTCCTCGCCTGGGGGCACAGCCCAGGAACGCAGGGTGACCTCCACTCACTCACGGCCGGGCCGTCCCTGCTTATGCCTTGCCATCAGGGGCTCCACTCGGAGATGAGGAAACTGGGGCTCAGAGAACCTAAATAACGTGTCACCCAAGGCCACACCTGGAATTCACACGCCGGCCGGCAGCTACAGGGTTTCCTGTTAACCCCTCCCCAGGGTCCTCACTGGGGAGGGAGAGCCAGGCATCACCTGGCACAGGGTTCAAGCCAGGCACACTGCCTACCTGTGGGGAAGGGTACCGTGGCTGCTTCGAGGATGGGCTTGCCCAGGAGCCCGGGATGGTACAGTGGGGACTGAGGCCAGGTGTAACCGGGGAGGGCACAGCGGATGACTTCCCAGGGGAGGTTTCCAATGTCGCCTATGAGGAGAGGCCCTGCCCAGGCAGACGCAGAGTGGGAGAGGAGGTGGGCCACTGCTTGAGGGTGTCTCCTGCCCTTCCTGGAGAGCCAGTGTCTCACTTGTCCTGCCTCAGACCCTCGCCTTCTGTGCAGCCTCCTTCCTGCCCAGCCCACGGCACCTCCCCGGGACCCCTGGTCCCAAAGAGGAGCGACCACAGCTCTGGGCACAGACCCCCTCCTCCCCTCTTCCATTGCCTCGTGGCAGTGGACAGGCAAGCAGGTCTGGGCAGTTCGTTTTACCCACACAAGTCCAGACAGAAGACTGCTTGCTGGCCCACCATCTGAGCCCTGTGGGAGTGCAGGGCCTACCAAGTCCTACTTTAACTCCATTCTACACAAGCAGTCAGGAAGCCCAGACTGAGCCATGAAGGCACCCCAGAAAACACCATGTTTACCAGGTAAAACGTGGTCAGGTTTCAGTCAAGTGGATAAAAGGAGGTTGATGGGGTTGATGAGGGGCTGTTCACAGCAGGAGCGGATCCCGGTCCTCAAGCAAACGAGTGGAGAGGGGATCCAGGGGGCCTCAGGCTTCCCTCAGAGGGCAGAGTGCACATCAGGCCTGCAGAATCCCATAGCGAGAGCGTGTAGGAGGCCCTGATGGTCCAGTGCATTCTTCTGGCCCATTCCGCAACATGGGCCTTCTCACTTCGTGGAGCCCTTGATTTGCCTGTCAGGTGCACAGAAGACTCCAGAAGCAGAGGCCAGCAGCACCCAGGGCCTTGGGCTCCCTCAGGCTACCACATCTGGGTGGGAAGGGTGGGCACTTTCTATGAGGCCCTGTGTGAGCCCCAGAGTATTTGGCAGGGGCTCCCCACAGACCCAAGAACCCCACATGGCTGGGGACCCCACTTGAGACCTGTTTGGCGCAGCAAGGTTGAGCAGGCCCCTGCAAGCTCTCTCCACCCACCCCCCATCCCCCCGCCTGCTCCCCCAGCCTGAGCTCTGCTGTCTCTGGCCAGGCCAGAGGCAGCCTGATGTGGTTCTAGGCACGGTCCCAGGGCTGCAGGCAGGGTTGACTGGTCCTTGCAATGGCACAGATGGGGTGTCAGAGTTGGGGGTAACATTGCAGCCCCGCTCTGCTGGCCTTCTGCAGAATAACGGCCCTGTCCATGCAGAACATCATATGAGCTATTGTGATTTCCACAGGAAAGGATCCCCAGGAGGATCAGCAGGGAGCAGAGAGCCTGGGGTGCTGGCCTCAGCTACGTGTGGCCTTCCTCAGCCTGCTTCAGCCCCCACCCCTGGTCGGGCCACTCAGCCAGCTGGCGTGGGGACCTGACCCTTGCTGAGATAGCAGGAAGCCGCAGCCTTGACCAGCCTGCACTTCATATAGGGAGACTTCTGAGTCATTTTCATCTGTTTAGCAAATTTTACTGAGCCTTTGTTCTGTGCAGTCTGGAGAGGGGCAGTGACATCAGACCGTGGTCCCCGCCTCTCCGTGCCAGGAGTGCCCGGCTGTGTCTCATAGGCAGCCCAGATGCCAGAGTGCCCAGGGGTCTCGGCAGCTGGCACGTCCCAGATGTGGGTTGTGCTTTTGGCCCCCTTGAGTTCACAGCAGGGGCACTGTGAGGGCCTGGACCTCGTGGGTGGGGTTGCTCCTGTCCATCTGCCAGGCCACGTGCAAGTCTCCAAGTGACATCGGGTTAGGGGCCCTTCACACACATCTGGCTCCAGCTTCAGTCCAGGCACACCCCAGACCCCACTCACCGTGCTGGGGACATGGCACTGGCCTGCAGGGAACAGGGGGCCTGAGGTGGCTCAATTGCCCTGTGACGGAGGGGAAAGCAGAGGCTCAGAGAGTCCAGGTGACTTACCAAAGGTCAGGTGGCTTAGGCAGCAGACCCAGACCTGAAGCCCCACCTGGGCGCTCCCCACACCCCTGGCTGCAGCTGCTGGGCACTTCAGCCAGTCCTCAGAGAGGTGGCGACAGCCAGGATGGCCCCGGCTCTGCCCCTGAGGCAAGCTGCTTCCTGAGGGCAGACAGCGGTGGGGGTGCACCCAGCCTCCTGGGTGGGGTCACAGGTCACCCAGAGCTCACCTGGTCCATCTCACAAAGAGATGTGGCAAAGAGGAAGCTTGAGGCTGTGGAAAATTTTGTGCTAGGCCTGGAAGCTACGTTTTAAATCTGTATTTTCAGGGTTTTTTCCTGGGACACTGGTGCCCACTGTAGGTCAGGGTCTGGCCAGGGAGTCCTGGGCCTAGGACCTGGCACCCTCCACCTTGCTATGCCTGGCTGGAAGCCTCCATGCCATGGCGTGCAACGTGCAGCAAAGGCGGGGCAGGCTGGCAGCCTTCCGTGACCCCAATGCCTGACTAGTTTTCCAGGTGTTCCCAGGGGACAGAATTGGCTTTGTGGCCCAGGAGGAATGTAGTCTGATTGATTGGGGCTTGACTTTATCTAGGGAGAGGACTCAGTAGGTACCATGGAAGGCCTGGCTCCCTGCCCTGCACTCCCCTGCACTCTGGCCAAGCTGGGACCTGCGTGGATCTGGCTGGGGAGGCACAGGCCAACAGCACTGCTCATCAGCCACCAACCATGTGGGCTGGTGGAGAAACAGGCCATTCAGGCCCGCTGAGCCCCAAGGACACTCAGCCATTGCTTCCATAGGACCAGGGGAACCCAGGAAGGCCAGGCCCCAGCTGACAGGCCCGCAGGCCTCATACCTGCACACATGTGTCCCTGAGTTTGGGACAAGCACTTTCACTTCCATCCTCTACAAAGATTGTATACACAGCTGGCAGCCACTGGTCTGGGGACCACTGGGCTCCCTCCCACCCTCATGCCTGCTGTGCACATCATCTAGGATAAGGGATAACCAGCAACTGCTGCTTCGAGTTGGCAGGGGCCATGGCTTTTCCTGGGCTGGCCACCCGGCACGGCTCCTTATCCAGTTTGAAGGCCTTTCTGTGATCCGTGCTGCGTGTCACTGCCAACCACAGGCCATCCTCCGCCTCACAGAGCAGCAGCCTTGGGCTGGGGCTGGATTCACGTGAGCCTGGGGGACACTGACCCCTCCCCAGGAGGGAGAGAGGCTAGAGGGCTCCCGGAGCCGACCACAGGCTGCACGAGGCGCCCACACCTCACATAGCCACATGCGCTCCCAGCAGCAGCTCCAGCTGTGGGGCCAGCAGTGACTCAGAAGCATCCTGGAACAAGAATTCCTTTTTCCCTTACAAGTGGTAGGCACTTTGGGATGTTTCCTTCCATTTGAAATTCCTTAGCCCACTTAAGAGCTGAGCAGTTTTCCACTCAGGGCCCGGCCACCCCTCCATCCCCACCTCCTCAGAACAGGCCGGGACATTAAGGAAGTGTGTTTTCCAGGAAGATTTGCTGTTGTTGCTGAGCAGTGGGGGCAGCCTGGAGCCAGCCAGCCAGTCCCCTGAGTCCCCTGCAGGAACAGCAGGGTGGGAGGGCCAGGCTTTGCAGGAGGCTCTGTCGGGGGATAAAGACAGACTCCTCAGTCTCCCTCCTTCCTGCCTTCCCAGGAGAGGGGGCCTGGCTAATGACGGTGACAGCTGTCCTTCTCGGGTAGGCATGCCAAGTGGGGTACCTTGAGTGCTCTCTGTGCCTGCCCTCACCACTGTCCTCAGCACCTGAGACACAGTAGTGACTCTCCCACAGGCAGGACCCCAGGCCAGGGCAGAGTGAGGGACTGCAGCTCTGGCAGGCTGAAGCTGGTGCTGGAGCAGCTGCCTGGGGCTCATCTCTGGAGTGGCCTCACAGAGTAACGTCTGGCACTGAGGGGCCTGGGAGTGTGTGTGTGGCTGCAGGACTAGGGGCTTGGGTGACTGTCTGTCCTGGGGCATCTCCTGTCCACTTGCATCAACCTGTCACTTGAGGTGACCCACCCCACCCTTTCCTTTCCCTCCCCTATCTGTTTTTCAGGCCTGGGGGAAGCTGTTTTTGAAGAGATTAATACAAACAGGCAGCCGGACAGGTAGTCAGGCCTGGAGGCCCAACTGCCTCTCCTTTCCTCATGGTAAGGGGACAGGGAGTGTCTAGGGACAGGCCTGGAGCAGGGGCTGTATACCTCCAGGGACACATGTCCACTGCCCCCACATCCAGTCCCCCAAGTAGACCCCACACCACCAGACCCTTGGTGGGCACACAGCCATGACCCCCATTCCAACAGCCCCCCAGGTAGATGCACCCATTGCCCACCAGGGAGACCAGAGGTGCATGGTCGGGGGACAGGCATATCCAGGATGCCACGTCTCCCGGGCATGGCCCACAGTGATGAGAAGGCCATGCTGTGAGGTCAGTGTGGGGAGGGTGGAGCCCTCCATTGGCTGCAGCATGCCCACCCCTGCCAGGTTCCAGTGGGGCAGCAGACTGTGCCCTGAGCAGCACTTTCCGCCTGGTAGACCCAGTGTCAGCCTGAGGAGCTGCGGGACCTGGGGGGCTGCTGAGGTGGGCTGGGGACCCAGGTCCCCACTTCCTGACCCCAGGAGCCTTCCTGTACCATCTACCTACCCCAGCCTTGCCCTCAGCATGTGCCATGTGTGCCAGCGGTTTTGTGCAGACATTCAGAGTTGAAATCTGTTTGGGGGCTGTGGAGAAGTCCCCCCAATTTGCAGGAGACGCAGCAGGAGGGAGGCAGCTTGGCAGAGCAGGGCATAGCTTACCCATCCTGGGGCCTGACATCTCACACGGCCCCAGCCTGGGCCTCAGAAGTAACCTGATATTCATTGGCTGTGGGAAGGAAGGCACCGGTAGGGGGACCCTAGCCCCAAGATGGGGTGCAGCCTTCTGCCTGCCAGGGCCTAGAGTTCTTGCTGTCGGACTGAGTTTTTCTGCCTGGCAGATGGACAGTCTTTGCAGGGCTGAGAGTACATGAAGGGCTGTGAGCTTCTTTCCACCACAGCCCCCGCCCTGTTGGCCTCTGTCCCACTGACAGCTGGAGCCCCTCCAGACAGGCTGGACCACTACGATTCACGTGTGGGTCCTCCCCCTCTGCTGAGGACCTGTCACAGAGTAGGTCGTGACCTCCAGAGACAGAGCCCAGCTTAAGCCCTGCCATGTTCCTCACTAGTGTGTGACCTTAGGCGAGCATGACCTGTCTGTGCCTCAGTTTCCTTATCTGCCACATGGGGCGAGGGGTGGACGATGCAGCCCGCGGGTGTGCCTGGAGCCCAGGGGAAGGGTCCCGGATGAGAGGGCTATCGGTTGTGTTTACCTTAAGATCACAAGTCTGGGAGAGGATTGAATTCACAGTGTTTGTGGTTGGTATTGACTTCTTGCAGTCGGTCGTGAGCTGGGGCAGAGTTCTCCTTCCCGCTGCTGGTCCTGCAGCTGAGGGCCAGACCAGAGCCTCCCGGAGCCTGTTGGTTTGTGTGTAGGATGGGGGAGGTTATGGGGGGTGCGAGGGCCCCTCAGCAGTGGAGGTCGGGTGGCCAGTGTCTCATGTGCTGTGAGGTGTGGCACGGAGGCTGAAAAAGAGGCTGTGTGCTCCCTGTCCCGGCAGCAGGGGATGGGTGCCCCTGCTCTCTCCGGAGGAAGAACAGAAACGGGGTTTTCCTCTAGCATGGGAGCCCTGGGCCAGGTCTGCGTGCACTCCCAGCCATCCAGGGCCAAGCCTGCTGCTCCGCATCTCCTCTTTGGTTGTGTCATTTCCCAGGAGAACCCACAACGGACCCCACACACACTCACATGGGGACAGGTTTAATGGGGCGGGCTCCCTTTGGTATGCAGTCACTGAGGGCGCCTTGGGGTGGCCATGTGCCCAGAGAAAAGACTTCTCCCCTGAGAAGCCTGCCGTGGGTTTGCTCTGAGGATTTGCCTGACCTAGGGCTGGCCGCAGAGGCCTCATCGTGGAAGAGCCTTTTTTTTTTTTAATTGTGGCCATAACATAAAGTTTACCATTTAAAAGTGTAGTGGCTTTAAGTACACTCACATCGCTGTGCAGCCAACACCCCATCTCCAGACTTTTCCATCTTCCCAACTGAAACTCTGCCCATGAGACAACACTTCCCTGTTGTCCCCTCCCCCAGCCCCTGGCAACCTCCGTCTACTGTCTGTGTCTGTGAATTTGATGACTTTATATACCTCATGTAAGCAGAATCCACAGTATTTGTCTTTTTGTGGCTGGCTTCTTTCACTGAGCATAATGCCTTCAAGACCTGTCCATGTCCTAGCGTGTCAGAACTCCATTCCTTTCTAAGGCCAAACCACGCGCAGGTGTGTGTGTGCCACGTGTCACCTACCTGCTCACCTGTGAGTGGACACTCGGGTTGTTTCGTCCTCTTCTGCTGTGAACATAGGTGCACAAGAACCTGCTCAGGTCCCGGCTTCTGGTTCTGCTGGGTGTGTATCCAAAAGCGGACTCTCTGGGTTATATGGTGATTTGTGTCGAATCCTGTGAGGATCCCCCATACTGTTTTACCTGCCTGCCAGGAATGCTTCAGGGGTCCATTCTTTCCAGCAGTCTTTCTCTTTTCTGGTTAGGGACTTGTCATGGCCGAGAGCAGGACAGTCAGGTCACAGTGCAGATCTGCCGAGGTGCAAGCTCCTACAGCAGAGAGCCCTGGCTTGGGGTCTCAGCGGAGGAATCCGACAAAGCCAGGCCCAGACTCCGGTCTGGAGGTTGGTGCAGGACGGCACTTAGTGGAGCCAGGCCGGTGTGGAGTAGAGGATCTGGGCGCATGCAGGGAGGACTGGGCATGTCCTCACCCGTGAGAGGCATGGAGCTTGGGCCCACTGGCTACAGGGCAGAGCTGAGGAGGGGCCCCTGTCACCGTTGGCTTACCGCTGCAGCAGTCTTAATGAGAACCCCACACTGGCTCCTGCCCACCCACCCAGCCTCCCAACATGACAAGTTGAGCTTCCGCCTGGCTCAGCGTGGACATTCTGTGGTCTGAGGCCCACAGTGGGACTCACTGGACCTCATCATGGCTGCAGACCCACACCGACACACATCCCCGCTCTCACAGACCCCCGCCCGTGCCATCCCCCACTCGCACACACCCTGGCCCGCACACCCCCGGCCCACACACATCCCCGCTGGCACAGACCCCCTGCCTGTGCCACCCCCTACTCGCGCAGACCCCCCGCCTGTCCCCGCCCGCACACATCCCCGCTGGCACAGACCCCCGCCCGTGCCACCCCCCACTCGCGCACACCCCAGCCTGCACACCCCGTGCCCGCACACATCCTGGTCCGCATACATCCCCGCTCGCACAGACCCCCTCCCGTGCCACCCCCACTCGTGCGCAGACCCCAGCCCCCGCTCGCCCCCACTCACACAGACCCCCACCCGTGCACACCCTGGCCCGCACACATCCCCGCTTGCACAGGCCCCCGCCAGCACACACCCCTGTCCGTGCCACCCCCCACTCGCACACACCCCCGCTCGCACAGACCTCCACCCACACACACCCCTGCTTGCACACACCCCTGCTGGCACCACACACCCCGGCCCGTGCACACACCCCCTCACCCCCCAATAAAGTAGTCGCCTCTGTAGCTTCCTGCCTCAGAGGGTTGATTGTTGATTCCTCAGCCCTGTGGGCAGCCCTGAAGCAGCCGTGTCTGGGCTTGGGTATATGAGGTACCTTCTTTCACCAGCAGCCTGAGGCTGTGCTCACACTTGGGCTGTGTGCCAGGCCACCCTAATGTCCTCTCTGCCTGTCTGTCCCTGGGTGCAGGCCACGTGGCAGGAGGCTGGGGGTGCGTGCCCAGTTCTTACGGCCTCAGAGACCCTGGATTTATGACGGATCTCTGCACGGGGCCATTGATGGCTCTGGAGGCCTTGGGCTGTGGTAGACTTAGTGCTCCTCTCCTAGATGCCGGAGTTCCGGACGACAGGCAGAATGTTTGTAGCCCAGCTGGCGCCGCTTGCCAGCCTGCTGCCTACACGTGCCTGTGTTTCCTGATTCCCACCAAGGCTGGTGTCAGCTTGGGGACAGCGCTCAGCAGATGGGGTCCCGGGTGCACAGAGGGGAGCCTTGTCAGCCAGCAGGAAGGGCCACAGTGGCACCCAGGAGGGGCGGAGGCTAACCTCCTAACTGTTTGAACCATGTTTTTATTCCCCCGTTATAAGAAGTTTGGAAGTTTGTCCCCAAGTCCCCCTGGGACCTGGGGAGGCCACCCCTCCTTGTGGACCCTCACCCCCGAGCCCCAGGCAGGACAGGCTGTGGAGGACAGGTGTGGGCCCTCCAGCATGCCCTGATTAATTCCGAACCTCGCCAGGGTCCCCCAGGTGCCGTGCATGCCCAGACCCACAGACCCTGAGGCTGTGACCTCAGCAAGCAGAGAATCTTCTCCAGGTCCCTGAGGGCAGCTGCTCCTCCTTCAGCAGGGGGAGGCCCCTCCCTCCAGCTGGGGGAAGAGCTGTGGTTTCTGGGAAATCCAGGAGCCGCCCTTCTGACCTCCCTGACGCTGTGCAGGGAGATTCTCTGATAGGTGGGTGACGGCCACCGAGGGGCCACCACCGCCTGCTTGTGCTCCTGGTTTTATGCAGCAGACACATGCGTTTTTGTCAGTTTCATTCCAAGATTCAAAGGTTCAGCTTTTGTCTGAGTCCCCCTGCCCAGGCCGGCCCTGTAGACAGTGGGAGACAGACCAGGAGAGGAAGAAGCCCCACGTGGCGTGACAGGCCCGTGGCTGAGAGGTGGGCCAGCACAGGAGGGTCCAAGAGGAGAGAGAAAAGGGAAAAGGAGGCTCACTGAAACAGGACTCGGACACACCGTGCTGACCGGAGACTGTGTGTGACCGGGACAGAGAGGGCAGCTCAGGGAAGGCTGCGCAGGGCAGCATCTCCTGCAGGGCCCGTGGAGACAGAACCCACAAGCCCCACCCAGTGGAGGGGTCTGCAGCCTCCCACAGGACCCCAGACATGGGCCTGGGCAAACACCAGGGTAACCACAGAGGCTCATGTGCAGCAGGAGAGGGGATGCAGTTGGGAGGGGCACACATGGTGGGGGGCAGGTGTGAACACAGGGCCAGGCAAGAGGGGTACCCAGGGGAGGAGACCAACCTGGATTTGGAGCCCTCAGGAGCCCCCTCCCCCGGGTGCCTGGCATGCAGAGGGAAATGACTCTTCACATCATGGCTGCAACCTGATGTGTCCCAAGGTGTTGATGCAGGGGTGAGTAGGTACACCCGTAGGTACCTACGGCCCAGGCCGAGACCTACATTGTGAAAGGGACATGTGTCTCCAGATCACTTCTGGGACCCCTGGAGCACCCCAGAGGTGTGGAGCAGGCCTGTGTTCAGCTGCACTGTCAGTGAGCCACAGGTGGCTCTCCCTAGACCCACCTAGGTTCCCAGCAGGCCAGGCCCACCGGGAACTCTGCAGACAGGCTGCAGCCATGAGCCGTACCCGCTCTGAAGCTTGGAGAGACAGACATGTCCAGGCGGGAACTTTAGTGGTAGTGTGTGGCTGTGGGGAGGGGGCTTTTGGGGCCTGCCCTCCAGGGCATGGTGACCCTGTGCTGAAGCCCCTGGGCCTTGCCTGTGGATGCCCTGGGGTATGTGACTTTCTGTGGTGAGGGCCCTACAGTGCCCTGTTTGCTAGGTCCAGGCTGTGGCCCTCCTTCCCCGGCTCCCACGAGCTGGCATACATCTTGTCTCTGAGCGGGGGGGGGGGGGGCTTTGGGGGGGGAGGCCCCCCCCACAGGTCTGCTGCCAGCCATGGGAAGGCAGGGTGGGTACCCTGTGGGTACGAGGGGCCTGTCATTACCAGGGAGGAGGAGCACTGGTGAGAGGCGGAAGCCACAGCCCCGAGGGGAGGCCGCCTCCCTTGTGCTGCCTGTTTCAGAATCTCCCGCATCTCAGGCGCCCTCCTGTGTGAGTCAAGCCATCTTTTCCAGCTGAAGCCCATCAGCTGACGGCACCCCATCTGTCCCCTGAGCCCGCCCCCCCATGTGCCCACTGAGTCACTGGCCCTCCTCCTCACGCCACGTTCCCTGGCCGTGAGCCCTCAGAGGGCCACACATCTTCAGGGGCTGCTCCTTTTGTATCAGTGTCCCTGCCCACGTGCTGGCCCCATCCCCCAAGCCGGCCCAGATTTGGTGCCAGCCAGAACTCTCACCCCACCATGCTACTACTTCCCCTTCCTGCGGGCATCTCCCCGACCCCAGACTCCCCAGTGCCCTCTTCTGTCACACACCTCCCCCCCCACCCGGTCGTGTGCTCCAGAAAGCCCTGCTGATGGGCACCCTCCGCTGCTGCTTGTAGGAAGCCAGGTCTCTGAGCTCCTGGGCACAGAACATACTCTCTCCTCCAGTTCAGGCTTGTTTCTGTGTCTAGGCTGGTATGGGCCAGGCCCACTGCTTTCTTGTCTGCACATGGTATGGGTGACCCTGCCCCCGGAGCTGCCGGGCTGCCTCAAATACCAGGCCAGGAGTTTGTCCCAGTCAGTGTCCTACTGGGCTTGGACTCCATGGAACGGTGGGCGGGGCCCCTGGGAACAGCCCCTCTCACGTCCGCTGTCCCAGCCCTGTCACCCTGCTCTGCCCTGCCCCTGCTCTCTGGGCCCAGTCTCCTCCCCACCTGGCTTCCTCTACCTCTACCCCTGATGAGCTTGGCTCCTCCCCCGGCATGCAGGGGCCTTTCCAGGGCTATACTCCCCCACCGCCCCGAAGCTGTCCTGGGACCCAGGGGCTTGGCAGAGGTCACCCAGGTGGATAGGAGAAGTGTGCATTTGAAGGACCCTGAGCAGTGAGGGAGTTGGACTAAGAACCGTTTTCAAGGAGATGGACCCCTTATTAAATCAGATAAAATTGTGAGCGGGGCCCAGGGCCTCTGTTTGTGCTCAGGGCCCTGTGACAGAGCTGTTAGCACATGTCCTCTCCGGGAGGGTTTTCCTTCAGGTCTGTCCAGAGGCCTTTCTCAGGATCCTGCTTGCCGCCTGTTTCCTGAGCACACCCACATCTCCCACGGATGGAGAAGGAGTCAGCTAATACAAGGCAGCAGAGGCTGGTGCTGTGAAACAGGAAAACTGAGGCTCGGAGAGGGCCTGGCCCCACATCCTGCCTGCATGTGGGCCCTCTCGATCCACCTTATCCAGGAAGGGTGTCGGCCTCTGGAGACCCCAACTCATGCAGCCAGGGTCTCCCCTGGGGGCCTGAGGCCAGCATGCTAAGCTCTCTCGGAAGCGGGCGCTCTGGCTGACGCACCTGCTGAGCTCACCTGGGGCCTGGGGCCCTCCCTGCCAGAGGCCTGGCCCCCTGGGAGGCTGGGAGCAGGGAGGATGCCTGCTGACGAGGCTGCTGCCTCCTGCTGCTTTCCCAGTGGTGTGGCTGCCGCAGACCTCCAGAACCTGCCCATCTCTGAGGGACACCCTGAGACACTCGGGACTCAGGACAGGGGCGCTGGATGTGAGAGGTGGCCCCTCCAGCAGCTGGGATTCTGAAGGTGAAGCCCCAGACCCCTGCCTGCACACAGGTGTTCGGCAAAGATGAGCTGGACAGACAGGCTCCGTCTGGTCATTTTATCACATGAGGTGAGAACCCCTCCCCCCCACCGAGTCCATGGAGAGTCACAGGCCAGGATGTGGACCTCTTCACCCTGTTCTGTCTTAGAGGGAACCCGTCTGACTGTCCTTTGAGGACCACACTGCTTCTCGTTTACTTAGGATACTCTATGTGGTTAAGAGAATTCTCTTCTAGGGGCCCCTGGATGGCTCAGTCAGTTAGACGTCCAACTTCAGCTCAGGCCATGATCTCACAGCTCATGTGTTCAAGCCCCATGTCGGGCTGTGTGCTGACAGCTCAGAGCCTGGAGCCTGTTTCTAATTCTGTGTCTCCCTCTCTCTCTAACCCTCCCCACTCACACTCTGTCTCTCTCTCCTCTCAAAAATAAAAATAAACGTTAAAAAGGAGAGAGAGAATTCTCTTTTATTGCTACTTTACTGAGAGTTTTATTTATCAGAAATAGGTGTTTAATTTTAGCAAACTTTGTGTCTTACACATCTGTCAAGGTCTGTGACCTGTTGATATGTTGAATCTCATTTATACATTTCGTCACATTATACCGTCCTTGCATACCTGGGGCAACCTGACTTGGTCATAGTGTGAAATCCTCCGTGTGTTCTGCTAGGGAACATTTGGTAAGACTTCTGTGTGGGTTTTTTACATTTGCCCTGTGAATGAAAAGGGCTGTGACTTTCCTGTCTCTTCATGTTTGATTTTGATACTGGGGTTATGCTGGTCTCTTAGAGTGGGTCAGGGTGGGGCACCCTTCTTTCATGCTGTTTAAAAGTGCTTGCGTAAAGTTGGATACTCTGTTCTTTAAAAATTTGGTAGAAATCCGCCCCATTTTATTTTGAAAAATGTGGAGCCTGCAAAGTAGTAAAGCCTCAGACTTACACACAGACGCACGATTGTTACTGTTTTGCCACCTGGGCACACGTGCTGCCCTGCACTACGCAGCTGTGCATGTCTGTGTATGCAGGTACTTGGGTGTGTCCGTATAGGGGTATTTATGTCCATCTGCCTGTCTGTGTGTGCGTTCTTCCTTTTGGCAGAACAGTTTGAAAATAAGCCACAGACCCTCCTCAATACCACCTGTGAGAGGATCTTTACCGCGTTGATTTTGTTGTTGCCATTAAGGTGATAGGGCTACTTATGCTTTTTGTATTTGGCTGATGGCTTCCCTCTCTGTCTGCCTCTTGCATGTCCTTCTGGTGCCCTCGCCCATGGTTGGCGAGCGCAGGTGATCCATTCTGGCCGTTCATTCTCTGGAGGCCTTTCTCTCCTTCCCCCATGGCTGGGTACGGGGCCCCGGGTTGGGCGTCCCCATGTGAGGTGCTGTGCTGCGGGCTCCAGAAGGCATGATATCCATACCGTGCACTGAGAAAACACAGTAGAGGCATTTGTGGGTTACCTGTCAGGGCTGCACAGCTGCTAAGTGGCAGAGCCTGTGACAAGTGGAAAGACCATGCGGGCACCCTGCCCAGCGCCCCCAGAGGCCCTGCTTCCAGGGTTGCTCAGTAGTGTGGCTGCCCCTGGCAGCGGGGAGACTGGCTGAGGGAGCTCTCCTGAGCCTCAGTTTACCCAGCTGCCAGAGAGAGTGGAATAGCAGAGCACGCCCCACAGGTCATAGGAATGAAGCAAGTGAGTGCCTGCTGGGCCCCGCTCCCCACGCAGGCACCAGCCTCTCTCCTCTCACCCTGGGTCCTTGGGTGTCCCCAGGCCCTAGGGCCGCCGTGGCTCTCCCAGCACACCGGCCGGAGGTAGCACCTTGCCTGGAGGAGCAGAGCTGGGTCAGCAGGGACCACGGGGTGGGAGAAGGTGGGGCACTGCAGTTAATCTGGGCCTCACGAGTGTGCTGTTTATGCTCTGAAATTCTGTGTTTGGGGAAGACGAGTTTACGTTCACAGAGCACGGGAAGCACATGGGTGTTTGTGCAGGTGACATGTGCACATGGAAGGGGGTTCAGCCCCCTCTTGTGTGTTCACAGGCTCCATGAGATCGGACACCAGCTGTGGGGTCAGCAGGTTGAGCCTACAGGGAGTCCCAGCTCCGGCCCTCCTGACCCCCAGAAAAGCAGATGGCTGGCTGGTGGCTCATGGCTTTGGAGACGTTCTTGTGGCTCCCGGGGAGGCCCAGAGCTTCCGAGGTCTCTGACTCTGCCCCTCCTGTGAGAAAATCCGATTACATCAGGTGCATAATAGGCTCCTAATCTTCGTGTCTTGTTTGTTTTGTGACACATGCCTGGTTATGTAAAACTAGGAGACTATGAGAAGAACTGAAAGCAGGAGACAAAGCTGCCCGGGGCTCCAGGCCCGAGAACGAGACCCCTTGCGCTTGGCCTGTTATGTTCCGGTCCCATCTTCATCTGGGCGCAGCGGGCATGTTTTCCAGAGCGGCAGTCGGCCAGAACACGAGCTCTGAAGAGGGGCTCCTCCTCCCGCACACACTGCTTCGGGACCCCAGAAGGGCTGCGTGTCCGGCCGCCATGGGGATGCTGGGCACCGGGACGGCGCTGTGTGCCCCTGAGCTCGAGCTGGGCCTGGGCTGTTTGTGGCCTGGAGGGACGGCGTCCACTGAGCCGTATCGTGCTGCCCGCGCCTTCCGCGCTCCGTCTTGACTGTAGGGTGTATCTTGGCTGCCGTTGCCTGGAGGATGGCAGGGCAGGTCGAGCCCACAGCTGTGCCGCACACCCCAGCAGGGCTGATGCCGCCTCCTGCCTCACCATGGGCCTTCACCTCCCCACTCCTGGGGCTCAGGGGGCCGTGGCGCATCTGCAGGTACAGGCTGGGAGGACGCAGGGGAAGGAGCCTCGGCAAAGGCCCTGGAGCCTTTGGCCAGAATTCAAGCTGATGAGCCAAGGCCAGGGCTCTGGAGGCAGGTCTCGGGCTGAGTCGGCAAGCACCCGGCCCTGCCGGGGAAGGAGCCGAGCACTCACCTTCCCTTCACCCTGAGGTCTGCGTGTGTGTGTGTGTGTGTGTGTGTGTGTGTGTGTGTGTGTGTGTGTTCAGGCGGAAGTCTTGTCTGCTGGGTGTCAGAAGCCAGAAGGTGCCACGGGGGGGGAGGGGAAGGAGCCTTCGTGCAGCATGAGCAGCGTGGTAGCGCCTGCAGGCCTGGCTGGTTCGCCTGCTGGCCAGCACCCGCGGAGGCAGGGCACTGCCGGGGAACATCCAGAGAAGGACCTCGTCCTCGCACTTCACGTGCTGTGCAGGAGGGAACCCAGGGCAGGGGCTGACCTCAGCCACGGCGGGTCTGGGGACAGCAGGCACTGTCCCAGAATGCCATCAGCCACCTCTTTCTTCTGGAAAGGCCCATGCTTGGTTCGGTGGAGAGCAACCCCAAGTGTGGCCTCACTGGGTGGTTGCGGCCCCCACCCTGAGCAGGGTCACCTGCCAGGAGGGCCACCTGTGGGCTGGCACGCCGGCCCTCACTGCCCAGCTCCCTGGGCACCTGAGTGTCAGGCCTCCTGCTGGGGGCTCACGCACACTCACTGTGTACCATAGCACCTGTCCCTGCCCGCAGCTGGGACACGCGTTTCCGGCGGAAGCAGCCTTACCCAGACTTCTGAGCTGGAGCACGCCCAGCCCCAGGGCCCCCACGTGTCCACAGAGATGCTCTTAGAGGGAGGGCTTCACTCCCAGCCAAGAATGGAGAGTGAGCAGGGCGCCTGGGTGGCTCAGTTGGTTAAAGCATCCAACTCTTGGTGTCAGCTCAGGTCAGGATCTCATTGCTCATGGGTTCGAGCCCCGCATTGGGCTCTGTACTGGCAATGTGGGGCCTGCTTGGGATTCTTCCTCTCTCCCTCTCTCTGTGTCCCTCCCCTGCTTGCAATGTCTCTCTCAAAAACTAAATAAATAAACCTAAAAAAAAAAAAAAAAAGAATGGAGAGTGAGCAGCACACCGACTAGGGCCAGGAGGGCCCCTCAAGGTGCCCCAGCCCTGGTTTCGGTGTAGTGGGTGGGCCTCCCCAGTACCCCATCGAGCCTCTTGACCTGATGATTAGGTCACCTCCTGCCCCATGGGTGCCCCGTGGGTGATCCAGTGGGATTGCCATGGTCAGGGGCCCTGGAAGCAAGCTTGGGCCTCCCCCGGGTAAGTTGTCTGGTCAGTTGGCCCGAAGAGGAACGTGAGGGCTTCAAGCCCCTGGAACTCACACATCTGCTCTGGGGTCCAGCTGGGGGGGGCACTGAGTGCCCTGCCGCCCTGTCCTGCTGTGCTTTCCCAAGACTTTGCTGACCCTGGTTGTAAGTGGGACACAGGCATCCACTCACAGAACCACAGATGTTGCCAGAGAAGGGGGCCTTGGGGCTTATTCCTAAGCCTAAACTCATCGACTTGTTTTTCTTCATATTTTGTCACCTGGGAATTTTGAAACAAAGACAGAAATTTCATTTCCCCCATCTGTCTAGTAACAGTGTCCTTTCCTTCTTGAAGTCCTGAGTTCCTCTGAATTTGTGCTGTGCCCTCCCCCGCCCACCTCCTTCCCCTCCAGGCGCCCTCCACTTCCTCCTCTGTGGATTTATTGGGAGTGCTGCCCCTCCCTGTCCTTCAGATGTCAGCCCACCTGTCACACCTCCGAGGCCCTGGCAGACCCCGAGTTGGAATTAGGCACCCGCCCTTTCTGCTCCTGGCACTGGGCACCTTCCCCGCCCTTCCAGATGCTACTGGAGGGCAGAGCCGAACACGACCTGCATGCAGTAGGTGCTCCTGTGAAGGAGAAAAGGGTAAGGTGGATGGAGGGGACGATGCAGCCCAGGCCAGGGGACTGAGCCCTGAGGCAGAGAGGGGACAGATCACCAGGCTCACACCTCCCGCACCTGCCTGGGCTCCTCACATCCGCTGAGGCTGTGGGTTCCTCAGCCTCCAGGCTGAAATGCCCTTTTATACACTGCTTTCAGCAGGTCTTTATAGGACCTGGGAGGCCCAGGGGGTGCTGAGTAAGGCTCACGGGGGCCATCTGTCTCCCCAGGCCTCATGGTGGGGAGAGGGCTCACAGAGTGACATGGGCCTGGCCCCCGCCATGAAGGTGCCTCAGATCAGATCGACAGGATGCAGAGAGCTCCCACGTCTCCCCCATTCTCGCCTTTCCATTCCCAGCCTTATGACCAGGGAGGAGGTGTCTCTGTGCTGCACGGGGAGGAGTGTGGGCTCCCAGCTCCCAGCCCCACTCCCTCCAGGAGCAGGGCCTGAGCCTGCAGGCAGGGATGCCTGGGGAGGGTCCTGCTGTCAGGAGCTTGCTGGAAGGACCCATCCTCAGCTTCCACTGTCCCAGGTCACACAGCCCCCTCAGCTTGGCCTGCTGGCACTCTCACATGAGCTCTGCTTGCATGTCCTTCTGTTCTGACAGCCCCTCCCAACAGTGAGGACCCAGCACCAGCTGAGGTGTGCAAAGCAGCACAGAGGTGTAGAGTTAGCCGCACCACTGCTCCCCTACACGCCCTGCCAATCCTGGAGACCTTGGGGCCCAAAGAACCAGGAATTTGGTTGGGGGAGGCCAGAGCCACCTGTCTAGAGCTGCGGGCCCATGTGGGTCATGTACCCTGGACACACCTGGGCCTCCGACCAGGCCCTCTTCCTCCTTCAGATGGGGGCTCCTAGGGGCACAGGCTCTGCCCTGGGAGCTGGACTGTGTGACAGCAGGGGAGGGAGTGGGGGCTCGTGGCATCCCTGCTCTCACCCCTGCCGCTCCCTGCCTCTGCCCTGGGACAGTCAGGCTTGCCGCCCATGTATCCTGCAGCCCTGTAGGGATGAGTCTCTGTCCTTCTGGCCTCCCAGCAGGGGCAGGAGTGCTGTTAGGTCTCTGCCCCAACTCTGTGCCTGCGGCAGTGGTGGTGACCGTGTGCCATTAGGCAGGAGGAGCTGGAGGGCTGTGCACGACCATAGGAGAGCCCGTCCAGGAGGCCTGCTCGGTGTCCCACAGCCAGGAACTGCTTGGGCTGGGCCAGAGGCCAGGGCTTCAGCCCTCTGCTCCCCATGACAGATGCCCCCCCACCCCCTGGAAGGCACATCAGGAGGACAGTCACGCAGCTTAGCAGTGGTGCGTCCTGGCTGCAGGTTGGATATGTAGTTTTCTTCGCAGAGACCACTCTGAATGAACTCCCTGTACTTGAAAGGAAATGGATTGTAAATTATGTTCATAGTTGACTTAAAGAAACACCACTGCCTCTGGCTGTGGTCTGCTGCGTGGTCAGCAGCTGGCCGAGGACCAGCCTTGCCAGGAGACATTTAAGTGCCTTCTGGGGGCTGGGGCTCCGTGAGTAAGCAGTTCTCATCAGGGACTTACCAGCTGGTCCAGATGGGCCTGGGCTCCAACTCTGGCACCACCGCCAGCCAGCTGTGTGGCCAGGTTTGCTATTTAATCCCTCTGGGCCCAGTTTTCTCACCTGCAAAGTGGGACTGTTTCCTACTGCAGGAGGTCTGTGAGTGTCCAGAGTGACCAGGGTAGAGCACTGAGGTTCACCAGGTTAGTTACTTCAGTCCTACTGAGTCCCTGACACCTCTGGCCCCACCCCAGGACCATGCCCTCTGACTATGCCCAGTCCTTACGCTTTGGCCCTGAACAGATGGATTATGTTCAGAGACTGGAGGAAGCCACTCTTTGTCTCGTTGTGAATAGGGGCCCAGTGTAGGCAGGCCGGAGTGGTGGTGCGGCCGTAGGAATCACTGAGAACCCAGGTTACTTCTCAGCTCTCCCATCCCCAGAGAGCAGGGCTTCTGCCTTATGATCCAAGATAACTGCAAGTGCCCGGCAGTCACATCTACATCCCAGCCGGGGAACAGGGGGAAGAAAGTATCTCTCCACACAACCTAATGGCCAGACTTAGTCACACAGCCGCACCTCGCTATAAAACATTTCCTGGGTGTCTTCCTCCTCAGGGACTTCTGTGCTGTTTTCTAATCCTGAGGAGTCATCTGGGGGCCAGGTAACTGCTGCTCCCTGTGGCTGAACTCCCTTCCCACTGCAGGAATTTAGCTCACTGGGTGAGCCGAGGCCCTCCTCACTTTTCTGGAGGGGGGCAGGGCAGGTGGCAGGGTTGTGAGGCCAGCCAGCCCGGTGGAGGCCCCGCTGCACAGTGCCGGCCCAAGCAGTCTTGGGCCAGCCCTTTGTCTCTCTGGGTAAGCCCCCCCCGCCCCCAAACCTGGCCCAGTCACCTGGACCTCACAGGCCACTGTGATCAGTGAGGGCCTTGGCCAGCCTGTGCTCACCCCAGAGCCCCTGTTTTGGTGTTCTGCCAGGGACTGCATGAGCTGCGGGCTTGACTCTGCCTGCACTGAGTCCCAAGGCGCAAGGGGCTGGGGGTGACAGCCACAGATTACTGATGCCACGGGGCCACTCTCTGGAATGGTTGAAGTATTTTTAGAAGTAGAGTCAGTTGATCCCAGCTGCTCCGCGGACACATTACCTGAGAAGGGAGGGCCTTACACAGGCATTTTCCAGGGCTCAGCAGGAGCACCATGCTCTTGGGCCGGGGCGGGGGGGCGGGGGGTCTGCTCCCCCGCAGTGCTGGGTGTGGTGTGGGAACGCAAGTCATGGCCAGAGCCCGGGGATAGTCCCTTCCCTCCACCAGGTGCCGGCTACTCTTGTGCTGCCAGAAGCTGGCTTGTCTCCTCCCGTCCGGCCTCCCACCACCCATGCCATGCCAGCACTGCAACGGCCTCGCCTCTCCCCCCCACTCTGCCTCCTCTCCCTTCAGCCGCACTGCTCGCCCAGCCAGGCCGTGTGCACGAGGCACGTGAGGATCCTGGTCCAGAGAGGAGAGATGGCCCGGCAGCCAGAGCCGGCCGGGCGCTCACCCCAGGAGCTGCATCTGCAGGCCTCTTGGGGTCACAGGAGGGAGGAGGAGGCAGCCAACCCCCCGGGGGCAATCACAGGGAGTCAGAGCTAGAATCCGCCTGGCAGTTTTGTGAGGCGGTAAATCCCCCATCTGGATTCAGTTCTGGGTCATTTTACTGCATGAGCTGTGTTCCCCAGGGCTGCCTCATGCGCATGCGGCCCTTTCCAAGGCCAGCAGCCAACGGGAACAGCAGGGCTAGGCCACAGGGCTCCGCCAGGCCACGCACCCTGGGGTGACCAGCGTCTGGCTTAGAGTCAGCAGCAGGCAGTTCTGACGGGGCTCAGTGAGCTAGCCACAGCAGAGCAGGCCACAGGTCCCGGCTCCGGCCACCCCTGAAGGTTGTTTCCTTTCAATAACGTGGACCCAGGCGTCAGTGAGGGGGCTGGCTACCTTCCCTGCAATGCCCCACGGGCCCTGGGGTGGGACAGTAATCAGAGCAAGGCTTTGGGGAAGCAGGGCTCCCGGCACCAGCCCCAGCCAGCCCACCAGCAGAGTCTGGTGCACTGGGGGTCTCCCCCGCCGCCCCCAGGCAGGTTCTCTTGAGTCCTCCCTGTAGTTCCCAGGTATACCTGCTCAGTGTGGCGGTGAAGCACTAACCATCCAGATTCTGGCCTCACAGTGTGGCCTCTGTCCTCATGAAGGGGGTTCCTGGGCCATGGGAGGGCTAATGTGCACAGGTAGGGTGGCAGGGGGCATGAGGGCCCCTTAGGGAGCTTCCCCGGCCACTCTGGGACCGCCTAAGGTCAACCACTGCAGGAGAAAGTGGCCGACACTGCATGGCATCCATCCTCTCCCAGTGACTGTGTATCCAGAAGCAGTACAGCAGCACTTTTCTTTTCTTTTCCTTCTCTTTTCTTTGAAGACTTTGTAATTCTGACCATACATAACAGGGCCCTCACCCACATAAGGGAGCTATAGCTCTGTCAGCCCTGTCGAGAAAAATCTGCCTTTATTTCAGAGTCTGGGTTTAGACACTGGCGGGGCTGGGCCCTTGTTCACTGAAGTCCCACTGTGGGAGCCCCACAGTTCAGGAAGGAGGTGAGAGCAGCAGTGTGCCATTTCGAGATGCCAGCCAGCTGGCGGTCTGTCGTGGATGAACAACACAGAGCTGGCCCTTTCCAGCGGCCTCTCTGTCTCCCAGCACCTGTTCTAGATGGCAGAGATGTTACTTTGTTTCAGTTACTTAAATAACATACAAGAAGTTACTTTGTTGCAGTTACTTAGATAAGGTGCACTCATCACCAACAACACAGAAACCTGTAAGGACGATGTTAAAGTAATGTACCCCAGCATGCCCTGGACTTACACGTTGCTGTAAGTTTGAAAATGTTATACTAAAATGTTAGAAAGAGTCCATAACCTCACCATCCTGAGGCAGCCACCCAATCATGTGCATCTTCCCTGCTGGATGGTGATCACAGAGTGCCGTTGAGGGAGGGCTTGGGCTCATCCTCACGTCATCACCAGTGGGCATCTCTGCCATGGGCACAGTCCGTGCTGTGCACCTGCCGTCCCCTCCCTGCCTGGCTGCCACATCTCCCGCAGTAGCTCGCTCTTTCACACTTTCTACAGCGGCTTTGCCTCCCCCCCTGCCCTCTGCCCTAGCCAGGTTTAAAGTCTGGGTTTGGGGTCAGAGCCCTGGGCTGCCAGAAAATGTTCAGGAGTGGGTGGGTTCAGGCAGGAGTTTCAGATCAAACCCACACCTCAGGACAGAGAAAGGAAAATGAAGCTTCCTCTGGCCACTGGTGTGACCCATGGGAGGGGCAGGAGGCAGGTGCTTCTGGGGCAGCAATGACCAGTGCAGGTGTGGGCTCTGGCCATGGACCTGTCCCTCCACCTCTGTGAGCCCAGTCTTCACATTACGGATACAGTGGGAGCTATGCCAAGTCAGGGTTGTGGGCCGACTTGCCTGATACCCACAGGCAGGTGGCAGGAGGGAGAGGGGCTCCTGAGGACAGAGCGAGAAGGTACCGCCTTGCTGATCCCAGCGCAGGAGCAGAGCGGGGGCCGCCTCTTAGCCACCACCCACCTGCCCCCGCTTCTCCTCCAGGAAGGAACTCAAAGCTCATTTGCTGCATCTTTCAGAACATTCCCAGAGGCCGTGGGGGGGGGGGGGTCATCAACAAAGGGTTCCCAGGGCTACAGTTGTCCTATAAAAACTCACACTTAAGACTTTGGAGCTGGCCACTGCCTGACAGCCGGGTTTGGACCCAAGAACAAGATACACTCCTTGCACACTAGGATCTTCCATGATTGTGGGGCGCCAAGCCAGTGCACACACAAATGTCAGAGCAGCTAAGTTCTCAGAAAGCATTAAACCTAATGTAATGAACTCAAGAATGCATGATACAAGTGATAAATCCTGCCAGGTGTCAGGAGTGATTGCAGGCATGCCGACTAGAGTTACTTCACAGCACAGAGTTTCTTTGAAGTTCCGGGTCTTATCTTCGAAGTCCATGTAAACACTGCACTGTGTACCATTTCACTTTGGAACTCATCTTCCTGTGGGAGGACCAGGACCCTTCTCAGTCTGGCCCTGCCTGCGCCTTGAGCCTCGGGTCGGGACAGGCTGAGCCCCACCATCTCCGAGGAGCCTTCCTGCTCCTGCCCCACCCAGTGCCCTCAGCCCTCTTCCCGTTTGTCACCTCCCACTGCCCTTGTTGACCCCACCCACCAACCCAGAGCACTTGAACCCTGAATAACTGAGAGCCTGGAACTCCTCCCCTGTGAAAGGGGAGAAACGCCTGCCTCCCAGGCTGTGACTGGCATGCCGTACACCTGTAGCCCGCTGGGAGGGACCTGGGGGCATTGCCAGCCCGTGTCCCTTGCCATGCCCGGGCCCTGACCGGATGCATGGTGGGGAGCACCCACTGGTGGTGAAGGCCATCTCATCACCCCTCCGGTCCCAGCGTGTTCCCTGCTCGGAAGCAACAGTGTCAGCCCTGCTCCGTAGGCACAGGTGAGACAGTCTGGGTGGGATGTGTGCTGGGAAATCCTGGGCGTGCCCCAGGACATAGCAGAGACCTGTTCTGACGTTGGGTACCATGGCCACCCACTTCAGCCAGAACATAGCACAGGGCTCTGCTCAGAGAAGGTGCCAGAAGCTTGGCACCCCAACAGAGCATAACTTGCCAGCCAAGTCACTAAATAGAGTCCTTGCATTGGGATTGGCCCTATTGAAGCGGAGCCCCAGGAGTGGAGCTGACCCTGTTTGCACCCCAAGACTCCCCTGGATGGGATGAGCAGCCCCCCTAGATGGGATGCTCCAGCTTGGGAGAAGTTGTGGCTCCCTCCTGGAGGCCACAGAAGCAGCTAGCTCATTAATGCATGGTTAGTTCACAGCCAAAGGCAGCCCCTACTGGCCTGGAAAACTGGCCACCCTCACCATCCCCAAAGGTGATGCCCATGGGGGGTCCTCCACAGATCTCTCCCTACTCACTGTAGGAGTGCTAGCAAGTAGGAAGGGGAAGTGAGAAGGGCAGAAGGAAGGGCAGTAAACAGCTAGAGTTGTAGGCAGGGGAGGTGGGAGGGGGGTGTTCCAGGCAGAGGGAGCATGAGAGCACAGGTGGAGGGGACTATGGGGAACCAAGGCTCCCAGTTTGGCACGAATGTGTTTACCTTCAAGGCCTGCTGGAAAGAATCTTGGTGTTATTTGTAAAACTTTTTTAAACTTATTTATCACAAAGGATTTTGTAAACTTAGAAAAGACTTTGCATGACGAACATAAGAAATAAAACATAAAATAAACCCCCACCCCCATTGGATGCCTTAAGAGTGCAGATGCCATCGGTGTGACAGAAGCCACCATGAAGGGGGGCCACCCCCAGAGATCCTCCTGCCCCAGTCCACACCGTGGCTAACCTCTGCCATGAATGGTCATGTGTATCACCTCGTCACCTTTTCTTTTTTTAATGATTTCAATATCTGTGTATCAGTCAATAGTATTTTCTTTGGCTGTGTTTATATTTTGAAACTCTAAACAGTATCATCATACTCTATTACTTTTTCTTCATTTGCTTTTTCTCTACAGCATCTTATTTCTCAAATTACCCCGAGCGGTTGTAAATATAGTCTGTTTGTTTTCATTGCTGAGCAGTACTCCACTGGAGGAATATAGCCCTGTTTATATTCACATGCCGTGGTGGCAGATGTGTGGTTGGTCTTGTCCACGTCTTCCAGTGCACTTGAACAGGGTTTCCCTGGGCTGTGTGCCTGCGTGAGGAGGCCTGGGTCACAGCTTTCCAGTGAAGACGCTGCGTCACAACTGTCCCTGACTCAGGTCCCACACTTAATGCCTGTTTCCTCACACCGTGGCTCACTGTGCAGCCTCCCCAGTGACTAATGAAGGGGAGCACTTTCCATATGCTTCTTTGGCCAGTTTCCTCATTGTTCTGCTTTTCATCCGTTTGGTTAAAACAGTTTATATACACACTTCAGGACAAATAGTTCCAAGAGGCTGATAGTAAAAACCAGCAGATCTGCTTTTCCTTTCCAGCCTCCCCAAATACCGCTTGCAGCTCTTTTCAGTATTCTTCATGTATTTACATCCGTTATTTCTAAATAATTTATAGTGTTATTTCTTGATTTATTGACTTAAACATTGTCTATTTGCTTTCTCTTTGGGTGGATGAAGATTAAATGTTCTTAAGCCCTTGCACATCTTCCTCCAGACCCCACCCATCCTCCAAGCAGAGGAAAAAGCTCAAGTTTTTATTAAATCAATAGTCAGTATTTACATTACGATGTCTCTAAAAGCATTGTTTACTTCTGAGCCTAATAGAATACCCTCTTTTTTATATTAATTCCTGTTTTTCCTGGAATTGATGATTGCCCTATTTTTTGTTTTTTACTTACTTTGTTTTTTGTCTTCATAGACATAATTTTTTCCAAGTGATTCCAAAGATCTGCTGTATACCTACCATTCGTTTTTTTCCACAAACGTTCTGTGGCATCAGGTAATCCGTCCAGGCCCCTTTTTTCCCAGAGCCCCTCCTCCTCTGCTCCTGGAGGCCCAGTAGGATGTGCAGCTGACACCTTCCACCCCTCTCCTGGGTTGGAGCTCCTGTGTCCCACGCTTTTGTTATTGTGATTGTTTCCTAAAGGAGATACGTAGTCCAGTATCTCCCTAAAACAAGATTCGTGGGAAATAAACGTCCCAAGTCTCTACACGTCTGAAATGTCTCCACTCTGTCGTCACATCTACTGGATAGTTGGGTGGGGTCTGACATGTCACTGGTCATTTTCCGCCACCGTCTTGAAGCCAGTGCTCCACTGATTCTTAGCATACGATGTTGCTGCGGAGAAGTTGGCCTCATTCTGACAGCCAGTCCTCTTCAGGTATTCTGTTGTTCTGTGCTGCGTGGGTCATCCCTGTGACCCGGGGTCTGGTCCCCACATTCACATGCCGGGCACTTGAGGCTAAATGAATAGCATACTGTAGTTCTCATTATTTCCTCATCTCCTCCCCTTTGCTTCCTCATTCCTCTCTTTTTGGAAACCTTGTTGGTTGGCACGGAGGCCCCCTGAATGTACAGCTCCTGCTGCAGACTGATAGCCAGAAAGCCCCCTGTTTCATGGGGGGCCCCAGATGTCAGAGCAGGAAGAACTCTGGGCAGTGACCCTCCAGTTTCCCATGAGGTAGGGCTGGGGAAGGGGTTAGGTTGCCCTGGTGGCAACTGTCGGCACAGGAGGGCAGGTGCCGGGGACACCACTGAGGCTGCAGCCTGTGGTGTTTGGCCCCTGCCCACCTCCTCTGAGCCCGGAGCCCCTTGGCACCTTCACAGGATGTGCGTCAGGTCACATCTTGTGGGGTGTGGGCGGTGATCAGGGGCTCTTCTGCCCCCATGCCACACCCTGCCCTCTGTTCACACCCCCTCTTTTGTTGGACAGTAAACCAGAACGTAAACAGCCAGTGTGTCTGGGGGTGTGTATCACAGACAGACAGGGCAGAGGAAGGGAGCTGGGAGCAGGGCCTCTGGGCAGAGGGTGGCCAGGACACAGGCCTGTGGCCGGGGCTGTCTGCTCAAGCTCCTAAGGAGGCTGACAGGCTGCGGGTGTGTGTATCTGCTGCACAGGCTCCCACGCTGGCCAGGCAAGAGCAGGGTAGTCGCCGGCCCCTCGAACAGCTTCCAGAATCTGCTTGAGCCCGTTTTCTCCACCGTAGGCTATGGCTGGGGGACGGGGGGGGGGGCTGCCCGGGCCGTGGCAATGTCCTGCACAGAGAAGGCACCACAGAGAGGTCACCCTAGCACGGGTGAGCCCCACCCTTACCCGGTGGGGCCATCCAGGGGTGCAGCCAGGAGAGAAGCCATGTAGCACAGGGGGCTGTGCCATCAGCTCAGCTCAGCTCGAGGGGTCTCAGCACAGCCTGGAAGGAAGCTCCAAGGACCAGAAGACTCATCGGCATCTCCTGGAACTGGCTAGATACAGACACCAATGCAGACTGTCCCTTGGAGGCCCCTCAGTGACCCCATAGCGACCCCATTCATGGAGCCTTAAGCCCTCAGACACCCAGGCCCCTCTGGCAGACAGCATCAGCCCAGCTGTCTAACCAGGCACAGGCCGCTCACACCTGAGCTCATCCTGCCTCACGACTTGCTGTGTGACCCTGGGCAAGTCAGACACCCTTCTGGGCTGTGAGCAGAGGGACCTGTGGGCAGGCCTCCCATCAATCCTGGCTGTCCAGGTGACAGCTGTAGGTCACTGGGTGGACGTCACCTCCCTGGCTAACATGTCAGATGCACGGCCAAGGACTTTGGGGATGTCCGTCTGCGGCCTCCCCAGGACCTGCAGGCACCAGCTGTGATGGGGCAGGCAGCCCTGTTCCCATTACAGGGACCTGTGAGGGTCTGGGAGCAGCTGGGGCTCACAGCGCCGACCCCGTGGTGGGATGGAGGGCAGTGCTGATGCAGGACCTCAGGCTGAAGACCGAGGGCACACTCTGGGGAGGGTGCTGGTGCTCTGTGCCCACGGTGTGTTCTTGCCCTCAGAGGTCGTCTTTGGGGCCATGTTGAACTCCCAGCTGGCCTTGGCTGGACCCATGTGGACATGCCTCTCTGTCAGTGGACACCTCAAACTCTGCTTTTCTGTGTCCAGGAGGAACTACCATGCTGGCCCAGTTCTATACGAGGGGTCAGGGTCCCACAGGATGGGCGGGGGTCTCCCTGGGGGCCTAAGGACACATGTGAGACCCAGCTGGGCAGAGCAGTGGACACATTCCTTTATGTGCATGTTTCCGGGCGTGTCCCTGTGTCTAGCACTTTGTGCCCACGTGTCTGTCTTGCCCTCTTGACAAGCACTTCTCATGGTCAGGCTTTATAAATGTCTTACACTTCATTCCTACAAAGTTGACCCTTGAACAAACTGACCTTTCTTGTCCTGGCCGCCCACCCCACCCCAATGCTGAAGCCATTGGGGACCTCTAGGCCACTGCTTAACCTCCGGGCTTGGTTTCCTCTGCTAGGGGCTGAAGGTGCTATGTGAGGTGCCCTCCCTGAGGCACATTCTGCCTTGGATCCTCTGACCATCTCAGTCTTGACTCGGGGGCACATTGGCCCTGCTTAGCACACACACAGGAGCCAGCTTCCTTCCTGCCCACCCCCTCCCCTGAAGGAGGCTCTGGTCAAATGAGCTGAGAGGTCAGTGTGAAGTTCCTGCTGTGACACAGGCCCCAGGGGGAGCCCTGTCTGCTTCACAAGGCTTCCCTGGGAGGGAGGTGGTGCTGTCTGAGGTCTGCAGGATGAGCCCGAGTCAGCTGACGAAGCAGAGTGGGAAGACAGCATAGCTAGTGCCAGGGCCCTACGGTGTCTCCTAGGAGCCAGCAGGAGGGTCGAAAGGAGGTGCAGTAGTCACAGAGGGTGCAGGTGGCCTTCTGTGCATCTTCCAAGGGCAGCAAGAACCACCGCACTCTGTTCTACAGGAGCTGGGGTCTGATGTGGGGTGCAGGGTTCTAGTAGGGGCTAGAATATGGGCTGCCTGCAGAGGCTGGAAGCAGAGGTCACTGCCTAGGCTGGGGCACAGTGTGGGGGTGGGGGGGCTTCCAGGTCAAACAAGGACCTGAGCAGAGAACACAGACTAGAACCCAGGCTTCAGGAAGGAGTCAGGAGGCAGGATGCCCTTCCTGCTCTCTACTCCCTGCTGAGAAGGGGGCCCCTGACTCCCTCTGGCCAGGTGCTCTCTCCACTGTCTGCCTTGGCCACCCCCCACTTCTGGTGGCACAGTCCCAGCCAGTGGGAGCCCCTGCTCCCCTGTCTCCTCAGCAGTCTGCTTAATGCGACCAGCCTCCATCTGCCCTCAGGAGCCACCGGCTAGCTTCCCCTCTCCCTGGGCTATGCTCGGGGTGGGGGTGGAGGAGTCCCAAGTCCCCTAATGAAGGTGCTTCAGAACTGCCACCCTGAAGTTTTCTAGGTGTCTGTCGGTCATACCCCCCACTGCGTTTGCTTTTGCCAGTCGCCCTGCCCAAGCCCCCCTGGGAGATGTGCAGTCGATCAGCCTGCTGCCTGCAGACCCCCTGAGGTGCCCTATGCCTCTGCAGCTCCCCGAGGGGGTAGCGACATGGGAGGTGGGTTGGTTGGGGTTCCTGTGCATCTGCTTCCATGCTGCTGTCCGGGGTGGGAGGGGAGGGGCAGCATTCCTGGAGCTTTTCCTCCGGAGTGGTGTGTGGGGCCCAGTGGGCTCCTGCACCCACCCCAGCCCTGGTTGGCCTTGGCCTTGGACTTGCCCCACCAGGCACAGGCTGCCGGTTCTGCCGGCCCTGGAGGAGAGGCCTCCTAGAAGTACACACACATGCCTGTCACTGGAACATCTGGAAGTCGCCCCCTGCCTGCTCCATCCTGGCCATATCAGGGCAGTCGTCAGGCTAGGCAGGGACGTGCCTGTCATACAGGGACTCACTTCCCTGAGTTATGGACGCCCCTTGCATACAGCACGAGGAGGTGGCATCTGGAAGGATGCCTGACTTCCTGGGGTGGAGACTGCTTCTGGGAGACAAGGTCACAAATCATGAGTTATGGGTCCCCTGGGAGTCCTGGGTTGGGCGGACTACTGGTTGCCATCCCCCACGGGAGTAGGCAAGCTGTGGGCCTGTGGGAGGCAGACCTCACACGGGGTCTGCCACTGTGAGCAGCTCCTTACGCCTCTGGTCCCTGGGGGCACCGGCGCCCGCAGCTCCACCCCACCGCAGGGCAAAGACAGGCTGCCCTTCTTAAGGAGGGAGCACAGAAGGGCGGCCTTGGGGTTCAGAGGAAGCCACGGGGCCAGGCACTAAAGGACCCCACGAGAGTCACACCTGGCAGACATGACAGTGACCGTGGTGCCCTTTCCAGGCTGTGTCACATCTCAGCTCCTGGGCTTCTCATTCAGAAGTTGCCGTTTGGAGAAACTAAGCATCACAATTGGTATCAGGTGCTTGGGCTCCCACCTATAGCCCCAAAGCAATCAGATTTGGAGCTCCAGCTTCCTCCCTCCTTCAACTCCAGCCTCCTCCCAAAATGGTCCCTAAATACTCTGCCTCCCCACTTGTGCCCTCATCTTACCCCTCCGTCCCCATCTCCTTACAGGAAGTTCTACTACATCACCCTGCTGCGAGACCCCGTGTCCCGCTACCTGAGTGAGTGGCGGCACGTGCAGCGGGGGGCCACGTGGAAGACGTCGCTGCACATGTGCGATGGGCGCACGCCCACGCCCGAGGAGCTGCCGCCCTGCTACGAGGGCACGGACTGGTCGGGCTGCACGCTGCAGGAGTTCATGGACTGCCCCTACAACCTGGCCAACAACCGCCAGGTGCGCATGCTGGCCGACCTGAGCCTGGTGGGCTGCTACAACCTGTCCTTCATCCCCGAGGGCAAGCGGGCGCAGCTGCTGCTGGAGAGCGCCAAGAAGAACCTGCGCGGCATGGCCTTCTTCGGCCTGACGGAGTTCCAGCGCAAGACACAGTACCTGTTCGAGCGGACGTTCAACCTCAAGTTCATCCGGCCCTTCATGCAGTACAACAGCACGCGGGCGGGCGGCGTGGAGGTGGACGAGGACACCATCCGGCGCATCGAGGAGCTCAATGACCTGGACATGCAGCTCTACGACTATGCCAAGGACCTCTTCCAGCAGCGCTACCAGTATAAGCGGCAGCTGGAGCGCAGGGAGCAGCGCCTCAAGAGCCGCGAGGAGCGCCTGCTGCACCGCGCCAAGGAGGCGCTGCCGCGGGAGGACGCGGAGGAGCCGGGCCGCGTGCCCACCGAGGACTACATGAGCCACATCATTGAGAAGTGGTAGTGGCAGCCGGTCATGTGGGGCGGCCCCGCGAGGGCGGGGGGCGGGACAGGGGAGGGGAGATCAGACAGACCCACCCACCCACCCGGAACTGTCGTGGGACGGGGGTCCCAGCTGCGCTCACCGGAAGGTAGATGGCGCTAAACAAGGATCAGGGAGTGGGGGTGTGGCGGCCCACGGGGTCTGAGGCATCCACCCGTGCAGACCACCCCCCACCCCCGAGCCCCCGAGAGCGAGCCTGAGGGATGCCGCGGCAGGCCTGCACAGGTGGGGCACATGGTGTCCCTGCTCTCCTGCCCCCTGCTCTCACACAGTGGCCAGCCTAAGGTCTGCGACGAGAAACAGACAGCAGAGAGTGCAGATCGGACCTGGCGGCCAGGAGCGGCCTACACCCACTGTGCACGCCTGCTGGCTCACTCCCCCGCAGGCCAGCCTGGGCCCAACACCAGCTCCTGGCATCTTTCCAGGCCCAGGCCACCCAGGCATCCCCTTGGCCTCCAGTGCCCCTGGGCCTGAGTGAAGCCCCTTGAGGTGTCCTCAGGAATGGAGCTTCTAGCTCACCCATCTTCATGGTCAGGGCCCACCCCACCTGAAGCCAAGAAGACCAGTCCTGCCCCTGAGAAGCCCACTCTCTCTGACCCAAGGTCAAAAAACACACTCTGGCTTCTTGCTTTGGGTCAGGAGATCAAAGCACACCTCCTGGGGCCCCTCCCCCCCATCTCCCATAGTCCTCAAGCTAAGGAGGGCTGCAGGGAGATGGGCCCACATGCACTGTCCCCTTCTGTGGAGAGAGAGTGGGAAGGAGTGGGAAGGCTGTGTCCTAGCACCTTCCCGCCCAGCTGGCCTTTGGGGGGTGACCACCAAGCCAGGCCAGCTCAGACAGAAAGAGTTTCCCCTGTCCCATTTACCTTTCTGACCCTCTGAGATTTGGTAACAGACTGGCCCTGGCCCTGGGGTCATCACTTAGATGTTTATTCAGGGCTCATACCCACTGTTCACACAGTCCCATGTGCAGAAGTACAATCAGGCCTCCATTGGCTAGAACCCAGCAGACTCTACCTGCTGCCCACGAACCGTTCTTGGGGCCACTGTGGTTCTGCATGTCCAAGAAAGGGGACTTGGGCTTTCTGATTATCGCTTATAGAGTTGGAAGAAATGGCTCTCAGTGGCTCCCCAGTACCCAGATACACAGCCCTTCCCACCCCGCCTCTCCCTGCATTTCCCTCTGCCCAACCCCTGACCACAAGCAGGTCAGGCCCTGTGCTTGGCAGCCCTGCAGATTGGAGAAGCCATGTTCTGTATCCATTGTAGACACTTCCCCCCTGCCTTGCCCGCCCTGTGCTCCAGGAGGCCAGGCTACTGCCTTCTCTGGGGGTATTATCCCCACATGAGGCCCAAGACCTGGGATCAGTGTGAGATGGACAAGTGCCCTCTCCAGAAGAGGACCCACACGTGCCTGGAGGCTATGAGCCTCCCTCGTGAGGGCAGTGAGGGCCACGGCCAGCCTGTTGAGGGCAGCAGTCTCTCAGGCAGATTCTCCCAGGAGCCCTCCTCCCTGCCCCAGGTTCGCCTCGGCCGCCCCAGCTGTCCCATCCCAGACATGTGGGGGCGGGGAACCTTCCATAGCACAGGAAACACTGCAGTGCTGTAAATGAGCGGCCCTTAGTCTTCGCCTGCGTGGCATAGGTATGGTGCCCATACCTCCTGCTTCCCACACTGACCACTTTATCTTACAGTCCACAGGCTGTGCTTAGCCAGCCGGGCTGGGCATCATGCCTATGCCACCCAGGATCACTCCCAGAGTGGTGGTGTCATGCTGAGCAGGCGGGCACCCAGGTGATTTAGTGGTTCTTTCAATGGGTAGTGAAGGTCAGCATGAGGGGGGAGGGGGAGAGATCTGACACTCATCCTCTGGGGTGGGCGTGCTCCAGGGAGGAGTGTGGGATGTGTTCATGAGAGCTCTGGGGTCTCGGACAAGCACGTGAGGTGCTGGGGACTTGCTGTGGCCTTCACCAGGAGGTGGTCAATGCCCACTCCTGGTGGGAAGCTCAGCCCCATTCTGCCTGAGTCCCTGGGCACCCGGCCCTCCCGAGGTGGGCTTCCTGCGTGTGCCCCCTTGAGTGTAGGATCTGTTTTGTACATATTGGAATGTTTTAACTTATGATCCGTTGTCCCAATTCACACGGAAACACGGGTCTCTCCTTGGTTTCTTTGCTGCATCTGGAAAACGGTCCCGTGTGGGGCCAGTGCCCAGGCCAGCACCCAGAGATAGCAGCAGGTGCCAGTGCCCTCGGCCCCTCACGCCTCCAGCCCGGCACTTCTGCTCAGGCCACCCTGCATTAAGGTGGAAGCTTCTCGTGCCTGCCATGTCCTCCAACACCACCACCGGCTGGGGATCCACTGAAGGGGTGCCCCTCCCAGGGGCTCTGCAGGCGGCTGGGGGGACAGAGGCAGCACACGGTGAGCAAACGGCCCACTCCTCACACAGACCTGCAACATCTCCTCCTGGAGGAGGAAACAGGGACGGCAAAACTGTCCGAGCAATGAGTCTCTGACCTTTTTGGGAACTGGAAGTGTTTAACTTGAACACAGGAGCGTTTAAAGCTTTATTTATTTATAGCTTCTTCTTAAAAAAAAGTGTTGAGAAGAAATCTTTTGGTTATCCATACAAGAAAAACGAGTTGATGATGGAAAAGCAAGTCATAATCATCTAATTGTTTTTGTCTAGGTCAAGAATGAATGTTAGCAGATGAAATAAACCCTTGACAAGGAGCCTTGAGTGTGCCGTGGTCTGTGGTAACAGCCATCGCCCAGCGTGGTGTGGCCAGACCTTCTGTGTTTGATTTTCAAAATGAGCATCCGAGCAGAGGGGTGGAGGTTGGAGCAGGGGCTTCCTAGGTGGGGGCAGCCCAGGAAGAGAGGAGTTCACGCACGGAAGCAGCCCTTTCTGAAAGCAAGAGGTGTACCTGTCATCACCACGAAGCACAGTGTAGTGATCGTTAATGGCCACACTTGGAAACAGGAGCCCCAGCCTGAAGTGAGGCTGACACACGCAGACACCATGTGCTTCTCGGGGACCTCTTTCTCCTTAACTGTTAATTTGGAAAGACTTGCGGATGACATGGACACCCATAAATGCTCAGCCTGGGTTCACTCAGGTTAATGTTTTGTCACGCCCTACTGTCCTGCACTCCTACTTATGCTCTCTGCACACACACACGAGGACACAGAGATACACTCAGACACATGCACGTTCTTCTAGAATATTTGAAAGTCAGCTGCAGTCCTCAGAATTCTCCCCAACCACATCAGCACATATGTCCTAAGACCGACATCGTGCTATGAAACTCCACCCCATTGTCCTCTCCCCAGATCTAACATCAACAGTACTACGAGCTAACGTACATTCCCTGTCTAAATTCCCCACGGAGGCCCGTGGTGTCTTCAGGTCTTCTTTGTGAGCCGAGGACTATGTGGGCTCAAGGGTCCTCTTCTCCCGTCTTCTTTCACCAAGCAGAGACCCAGAGCACACCACCCACTGTTCCCTTTCTTGGCACTGACATTTTAACATCGGCCGTTTGTCCCTTAAAACGTCTACATGAGTCTGTCTTCTCATGATCAGATTCAGTTAGGGGCACTGGAGCGGCTGTCAGTTGAGCGGCCCACTCTTGATTTCCGCTCAGGTCAAGATCCCAGGGTCATGGGATGGAGCCCTGCATTGGGATTCTCTCTCTGTGTCTCTCAATTTCTCTCTCTCCCTCTGCCCCTACCTTCTGCTCTCTCATGAGCTCTCTCTCTCTCTTTCTCTCTAAAATAAAAACTAAAAAAAAACCAAAAAACATTTGGGCACAAATGCCACACAGATGAGGCTGTTTTGACTACTAGCCCTGATGGATTTTAGTTCTTTTGATGAGACCGGGAGGGCCCTTACTCATCTTCTGGGTCTCAATGTGACCACAGGGCTGATAAAGGCGCCAGCTCATTGCCTCTCCTTCAGGGAAATGATCTGTTGTGCTCAGAGCCGGGACCAGCTGACGTGAGATGGTGTTATAGTGGGGGCTCTAGTGCACCAACCTTGTTTTCCACGAGGGTCCTGGGGAGACCCAGCAGGCTGTCAGTTCCCAGTTACTGTCACGTGCAGAACTCTAGAAAAGCTACTTTGGAGCTAGTGGGCCTAAGAGGGTCTCCTACTCCCCCCCCCACAATGTGTGTCTGGACACTCCTACCTGGCCCTGTCCACCACACATAGTCGGGGGGGAGGGGTGGGGGAGAGTAACTGGGGGAAGGGCGGGGTGGCTGAGGCCTCCCCCACCATCTGCTTGCAGAGCGAGCCCCTGAACATCTGGGAGGGGGAGCAGAAACCCAGGAGATGGGGGTCACCCCTAGTTCCCAGGGGGCAAAGGTGACCGCGCACGCACTCGCCTGAGTTTTTCCACGTGGGGGAGAGAGTGAGGGGCAGACACGGCTGACCCTTCAAACCCCAACCTTGCTGACCCTCTGAATCTGTGAGGGGGTGTCTCTTTGGTAACAGGGCCCCCGCAAAGAGGCATTCTGCACAGAGCCCCAGTGTGGAAAGACCTGGGCAGCCACGCACCATCCCCCTGCCCTATACACACACACACCTCGATTTGCCCCTCCCTGAACATTTCATCTGGAGTCCGCAGCCTGATCCCCCATCTGGGAGCACAAGACGGAAGTCAGTCGTGGAAACACCTCCCCGCCAGGACGAGAGTTCTCATCTTCCTACTTCTATTTGAAGTTGGAGGCCCCCTTTCAAGCCTTCCTCCTGGGCCCTGCCCCATTCACCCCAGCCCAGCGGTGGGCTGTAGCCCCGCCCCCACGCAGCAATTGTGAACCCCGCCCCTCCCACGATCCCTGGACTCTGGGTTCGGAGCAGCCCCCCAGCCCCTGTGGCCAGCTGCCATCCAGCACCCCGCCCCCACCCCACCGCCTCCCCTGCTGTCCCCTCTTCTCACACTCACCGTGACCAACAGCTGCCACTTCCTGGGGTGGGCCTGCTACTCATGCTACTCACTGGCTTTACAGGGATTCTCACTCCAAAACCTTCTGGCTCCGGCTTGTCCTGACCCCATGGCCTGCAAGCTTCCGCTTCTCTCTTCCTGCGGGAAAGTTGTCCCTACCCATCCCGCCCGGGCCTGGTCCCCTTTCCAGTGGCACAGGGAGGAGCCCATGTGCTTCCAGCCCAGACTGCCCGTGCTCCAACGAGAGGACACGGCAGCCCTCAGACCCCACCCCCACCCCGAGCACGTACCTGGTCTCCCGGACCTTGAAACTAGGAGGCCTCCAGACGCGGCTGTCTGCATCCACGTCGCAGGGACCCCTTGCCCAGCACCCTCTTCTGGCTGACCAGCCCCCTCCCCACGAGCTTTTCCGGTGGTGGCCCCTCCACAAGCCCTAGCTTGAAGGCCTTCACGTCCAATGCCCAGGGCCCCCCCCCCCTGCTATGAGGCGCCGGCCCTGGGCTCCCTCCCTGCTGCTGCAACACAGAAACCTCTCAGGAGTACTGCCTGTCGTCACATCGGGTTTGGATGCCCCCTGCCCCGCTGACCTGCTGTCAGCTCCAGAGAGGAGCCAGGCCCCGGCAGGGCACAGAACTCGAGGCCTTCAGCCCCAGCTCTGACCTCAGACAAGCCCTGCTGGGGAGGGTACACAGAGCTGACCCCTCCCACCACCACCTGGGTCACACCACCCACGCTGCCCACCAAAGAGCAAAGTCACAAGGTCATAGCCTCTCCTACAGGCACAGGTACGGCCTGCTCTCTCCTTGACCTTTCTTTCCCTAAGGACAGTGACAATTTTCTGGTTTTTTTTTTTTAAATGTTTTATTTATTTCTAGGAGAGAGAGAGAGACAGCATGAGCAGGGGAGGGTCAGAGAGAGAGGGAGATACAGACTCTGAAATAGGCTCCAGGCTCTGAGCCGGCAGTCAGCACAGAACCCGACGCGGGGCTCGAACCCACGAACCGTGAGATCATGACCTAAGCGAAAGTCTGACGCTTAACCGACTAAGCCACCCAGGCGCCCCAGGACAGTGACAATTTTCCAGGTCCCTGCTCACCAGCCCATCCGTCCCCACTTGGTCACCGCCATCTTGTTTCCTGCTCCTAGGAGCTGGGTGGGTCACCCCCGCTGCCTTTTCTCCTTGCCAAACACATACAGAGACGCTGCTGGACCCCCACTTCCCTCCATCCCCAGCACAGCCCACGCAGGCCGGGCCTTCTGGGCTGTGGCCCTAGGCTCTAGGTGGGACCAGGCTCCTGAGCAGGCGCAGATGAGGGATCTGAATTTACACAGCACTGCCCAGACTTTTCCCCAAACATGCCCTTCATAAAGAATCGGCTCACATCCTGACTTCCAGTCTCCATTCCCTCTGACATGGGTTTAATTGTTTTTAATGTGTCCATTCCAGCTCACAGTCTCTCTTGGTCAGAACCAGTGTGTTAGGAATCCCCCGTCCCCTTCTGCTTCCCCTCCTCTCCGGGTGCTCAGAGGACACTTCTGAGGAGTGGCAGGGGGCTCACACAGGTTCCCCCTCCACTGTCCCCCAGCCACCTTGTTAAGAGGACCAACAGGTCCTGGTCAGGACCAGCCAGCCTCTGTCCTCACCAGCTCCCCTGCAGGGGACCAGGGCCGTCAGGACACAGGGTCTAACCTCATGTCTTAGGTGAGGCAGTTGGTCCCCTTTGGTGACCTGCTGTTGGACCCCCACCTCATTCTCCCAGCACTGTCACCCCTGTCTCCTCCCCTACCCCATGCTCTGGGACGCCCATCCCCACAGCAGGCAGGTTCTTAAGCACGCTTCCCGGACAGGTTACCCTCCCAGCAGCCACAGAACCCTGCTTTTCCGTCCGAATGTGCCACACTGCCATTTCTGCTCCCCTGCAGCGGCCCCCTGCCACAAATGCATGGCTCTGAGGTCCCAAGCAGGCTGGGCATGGCCCCCCTTGCTGCCTCGCTCTCAGCCCATCCAGTTTCCAGTGTCTGGCCCAGCAAAGGCGGTGGACGCAGAGCGCTCAGACCCAGGGTGCCTTTCCCCTCCTGTCTTCCTGAGTTGCCTCACCCGAGTGCCCCCAGCAGCTCCCCGCCCCCCCCACTTGTCCTCAGCAGCCCCCTCCCCCTCCCCCATTCTATAGCTCATCAAAACCCTGGAGATTCCTCTGTGAAAGGAAGCCTAGGGAGAGAAGCCACTTTTCTTTCTCAAACATAAAGCCAAGCATTCAAGACGCAGCGACTCGAGGGAGCCGGCCTGGAGCCTTGCGGCTGGGGCTCGGCAGGCTGCTTTGTTCTCCGCGTGCCCGCCCTTCCCCAGGAGCCAGGAGGCCGGATTCGCCGGAGCTCCAGACAACATTGTTTGTGAGGAGCCCGACACATCAGCTCTGGAGTTCCACAGCGCTGGCTCCAGGGAGTGGCCCGTGGTGTGACAAAGCCACACTCACAAGGGCTGCTCTAAGTGGCTCTGGCAGGAAGGGCTTCCAGGGGAGGAAGGCTTCCAGGAGAAGGGAGACTGGGCTGGATCGCTCCCACGCTCTTCTTCCCAAGCACGTGGAGAGGTGCCCTTGGCTGGTTTCAGCGGGCACTCCACTCAGGATGGGTTTTAGGGGCCCCTGGGTGGCTCAGTTTGTCACGTGTCTGACTCTTGATTTCAGCTCAGATCATGATGTCAAGGTTCAAAGGTTTGAGCCCCACATCATGCTCTGCGCTGGGAGCACAGCTCCTCCCCTACTCACGCTGTCTCTGTCTCAAAATGAAGAAATAAACTTAAAAAAAAAAAAAGATTTTAAATTCTGGCATCGCAGGAGCACCTGGCAGCCCTGGATATCTGTCTTCCCCCCCGCTTTCTTAGCCTTTCTGTGTCAGTGGGACCACATCCGGCTGGGGTCAAGACCACACTCCCCAGCCCCCTCACAATGACATGTGGCTACATGCCTAAACTCTGGCCAACAGTATGCAAGAGATGATGTTTGCAGCACTGAAAGAGAAGTGGTGGACCTTCCTTCCTCCCTGACTCCTACCTGATGGTTAGAATGAGGATGTGATGGCTGGAGGTCAAGCAGCCACTTTGGAGCATGAAGTAGAAGCCTCATGTGGAGGATGGTGGAGCAACAGGATAGGTCCCTGATGATGGAACTACCCAGCCAGCTGTGGGCTGCCTACATCAAGACTGTAAGAGAGAAATAAATTCGTCCTTTGCTTAGGCTGCTGCTTGGGGCTTCTGTCACTCTTAACTGAACCTAATGTAACAACAATAGGCTACATGCACGGTCACTACAGATGGTATTTCTGCAAAGGCAACAGCTGGAGAGTGCTGCTAAGTGGCAACACCTCCCTTCCAGAAACTCCTGGGGATGCACTACTTCAAGGCTGCCCACCTGCTGCTCTTGCCTCATACACATGCAGGGGCGGGGGTGGGGGGGAGCTCTTTCCTGTATACCCTTTTGTACCTTTTGAATTTTGAATCATGAATAAATTACCTGTTCAAAGCACAGATGGCTGAAAATAAAAAAAGCAAAATGGAAGACAGGAGGTACATTCATGAGAGCCATGTTCTGAGTTCACAGAACACAGGGAGGGTAGGACTCAGCTCAGAGGAATGCAGGAGCTTCACCTTTATAACAGTTTGCACGTGGGTGCAGACGGACCTCAGGCACAGTCGCTGAGAAAGCTGGGGTGGGGACAGAGCCCTGGCTGCTGCCCTCTGCCAACAAACACCGACTCAGCACAGCCCCCACAGCAAGCATGTTGGGGCCGCCTGGCCTCCCGGCCCGGCCCTCCTGACATGCTGCTTCAGATCCCCTGCCAGAGCGAGGTCGGAAGACACCCTCCCCAGGCCAGCACCATCGGACGGAGCGCCTGTGCGAGAAGCCAGACCCCACCATCCTTCCCACAGTCCTGTCTACAGCTGGTCCGAGGGACCTGCTCCTTGGAAGGCCATGCGGCGAGCTGTACGAGGCTTGGCCCCCCTTCAGGGCTGGGCTACCACGAGGCCTTGTCAGGCAGGGTGGAGGGAGGGAGGGCACTGAGTCAGGCTGCTGCCACAGCCCGCCTCTGCTCCCATCCTGGCAGATCAGGAAGGAAGGGGAGCTGCCGCTGTGCCCTGCCGCCCACCCCCCTTCACACTCACCGGTGGCCCTCACTGGACTGAGCTTCCCAGCCTGGTCACCCGAGTTGGAAATTCGACCTCCAGCTCCTCCACCCAGCGGCTTTGAGGCAAACTCTTATTTCAGTGAGCATGTGTTTTTCTGCTGTAAGAGGAGCGGATTCGATTTCAGAGGCAAGCAGCCTGCAGCTGCCGGACTCGCCCGGGACGGGGTGTCTGGAGCTGGAGGAGGAAGGGATGCGTGTCCTGGGGTCCCAGCGGCCGTGACCCCTCCGTGCCCTCCTTCACCTCCCCATTCACCTCGCGCAGCTTCCTGGGATCACCACCTGGGCGCGCTGCTTGCGCTTGAATCCTTGACCCGGGTCGCTTCCGGGGACACGAAGAAGACGGTGACCCCCGGGGCAGCCACCAGACGCCGTCCTTCCAGGTTGCTTCTCCCCCGGTGGGGCCCCGCGAGGCTGAGGAGAGGAAAGCCAGCCCGCCTCACGCGCTCGCCCGGGGAGGAGGCCTGGAGCAGCGGCCACCTCGCGTGGCTCCCGGGACGAGTGCGAAGGAGCCTCTGGGCCGCTCTGTCCACAGGCAGAGGCCCCGCTCTACCCCAGCTTATTCAGGCCGCGTCTCAGGAAGAAAGGAAAGGGTGGAGGGGGAGGGGAGGGGCAAAAGGAGCCTGGTACGCCGCTCCGCGGGAGGCCAGCCCGCCCAGGGCCGACGTGGCCGTCCTGGCGGAAGGGGGGACCACGGTCGTGGGGTTATGCTGTGCTTGTTACCCGCCGTGTGCGTGCACGTGCTGTATCTGCTCCGTGTGTTCCGTGCTGTATCTGCTGCATGCGTGCCCGTTTTGTGCCAGGTACGTCACATGCCATACATGGTAGATGCAGTGTACATCACGTGCTATAAATGCATACGTGTTTGAGCAGCGTGTATGTGCAGCATATATTGTGTACGTTGCATGCTATGTGCACTATGCTATGCATGTTATATACTGTGTTGTAGGATATACTACTCTATTATGTGTCACATGTTATACATGCCATGTGCTATGTGTGTTACATGCTGTAATATGATTCACTGTGTGTTACATGACAGAAATTATTTGCTCTGCATAGTTTACACTATATATGTTACATGTTATGTGTGTTGCATGCAAGTCCTTGCAGACACTGGCTGGCCCAGTCTGTCCCCAGGAGGACATGGTACTGGCTGCAGCAGGCTGAGTTCTCTCCAGCTCTGAGCACCCTCCGCTCAGGGAACGTGCCCAGCAAGGTGCTGTTACAAGATTGCAGGCTAGGCCCAGAGTCTTGAGCCACGCAGAAAACTGGGCCTGGTGAGAGTATGGCCCACAGCCGTGGACCTTTGTTAGTTTAATGTCTGTGACCTATGAATGTTCTGGAATCTGCTATCCATTCTCCTCTTGTTGGACGCTGGGCTGTTTCAAATTCTTAGCTATTTATAAAAACAGTTGCTATTAAATGGTTTATGTTTTAATTTATCTTGTGTAAATAGCAGAGTGGAATTTCTGGGCCATTTAAAACTACATCTTAATGTTATAACAAACTTGCACTTTTTCGGAGTGTTTGAACTAATTTACCGTCACAGGCACTGGATCTCTGTTTCCATTACTACCCATCCCACCAAACTTTGTTCATCAATCTGTTCAATTTTAGTCATTCTACCAGTTAGATAACAGCATCTCAGGTGGTTTTTAATGTTTATTGCCTAAATAATTAATGATGTTAGGTATCTTTTCAGATGCTTATGGGCAAAGGAGATATCTTCTTTTGCAAAATGTGTTTTTTGCTCATTTTTAAAAATTGGGTTGTTTGACTTTTTCTTATTACTTTATAAGAACTTTATATATTCTTTTTTAAATTTTTTTAAATGTTTTATTTATTTTTGAGAGAGAGAGAGAGACAGCATGAGCAGAGGAGGGCTAGAGAGAGAGGGAGATACAGAATCTGAAGAGAGGCTCGAGGCTCTGAGCTAGCCATCAGCACAGAGCCCGACGTGGGGCTTAAACCCACGAACTGTGAGATCATGACCTGAGCCGAAGTCGGTCACTCAACCAACTGAGCCATCCAGGCGCCCAAATATATTCTTTTTTTAAGATTATTTATTTCATTTAAGAGTGGGGGAGGGGCAGAGAGAGAGGGGGAAAGAGAATCCAAGCAGGCTCCGTGCTGACAGCAAATCATGAGATCATGACCTGAGCTGAAATCAAGAGTCAAGACACTTAACCGACTGAGCAGCCCAGGTGCCCCTTTTTATATATTCTTGATAGAAATTCCTTGTCAGATATATGGATTCTGAATGTCTTCTCCCAGTCTTTGGCTTGGCCCATTTATTCTCTTGATGAATACTCTGGATGGAGAGAAGTTCTCAATTTTAATAAAATCTAAATTATAAATTTTTACTTATTTTTTGGTTAGTATTTTGGGGTCTTCTCACTCAAATAACTGTAAGCATAAAGTAAGCATAAATGTTAAATAACACTTCCAGGAAGCATCGTTAACAGGGATGGGGCAGGCTCTTCACCTTTCTTTCTCCTGTCCTGCTGCCTGGAGCACGTATGTGATGGCTGGTGCACTAGCGTCCATTTTAGACAATGAGGTGATCCTGGGAAGGGAAGCCATGTGATAAAAGGAGCCTGAGACATCATGAGGACACCATACTAGCCCTAAAACTGTCTACTTTCAGGCTTCCTTTATAGGAGACAACAATGCACTTGTATCTTATAAAAGCCTCTATTGTTCAGGACTTGTTCCTCATAGCTAAACCTAATCATCACTGATGTATAAAGAAAGATCATGTAGCAAACTCACTAATTATTCTTCTGTTTTCACTTTAGTTTCAAAACTTCTCTAAATCAGTTCTTTTTTTTAAATTTTAATGTTTATTTATTTTTGAGAGAGAGTGAGAGCGAGTGGGAGAGGGGCAGAGAAAGAGGGAAAGACATAATCTGAAGCAGGCTCCAGGCTCTGAGCTGTCATCAGCACAGAGCCTGATGCAGGGCTTGAACTCACAAACTGTGAGATCATGACCTGAGCTGAAGTCAGATGCTCAACTGACTGAGCCACTCAGGCACCTGTAAATCAGCAGTTCTTAATTCTTATCGTCTATTTGAGTCATATAGTAAACTTATAAAAGTTGGGATGCCCGTCATTGAGGTTGGGCCTTAGTGGGAGCCCCAGGCACCCAGGTTTTTTTTGTTTTGTTTTTTGTTTTTTACAAATAGTTTATTGTCAAATTAGTTTCCACATAACACTCAGTGCTCATCCCCACAAGTGCCCTCCTCCATGCCCATCCCTCCTCCCCCCCACATCCATCAGTCCTCAGTTTTTGTCAGCATTCAAGAGTCTCTCATGGTTTGCCTCTCTCCCTTTCCCCCACCATTTCCCCCTTTCTTCTCCCCCTTGTTCCTCCGTCAAGTTCCTCCTAATCCTCCTATACGTGCAAACATATGATATTTGTCCTTCTCTGCCTGACTTATTTCGCTCAGCATAACACCCTCAAGGTCCATCCATGTTGCTACACAAGGCCAGATTTCATTGTTTCTCATTGCCATGTAGTATTCCATGGTATAGATAAACCACATCTTCTTGATCCATTCATCTGTTGATGGACACTTAGGCTCTTTCCATGTTTTAGCTATTGTGGAGAGTGCTGCTATGAACATTGGGGTACATGTGCTCCTATGCATCAACATTTCTGTATCCCTTGGGTAAATTCCTAGCAGTGCTATTGCTGGGTCATAGGGGAGTTCTATTGTTAGTTTCCTGAGGAACCTCCACACTGTTTTCCAGAGGGGCTGTACCAGTTTACATTCCCACCAACAGTGTAGGAGGGTGCCCGTTTCTCCACATCCTCGCCAGCATCTAGAGTTCTCTGATTGGCTCATTTTAGCCACTCTGACTGGCGTGAGGTGGTATCTCGGTGTGGTTTTGATTTGTATTTCCCTGATGAGGAGGGATGCTGAGCATCGTTTCATGTGTCTGTTGGCCATCTGGATGTCCTCTTTGGAGAAGTGTCTGTTCATATCTTCTGCCCATTTCTTCACTGGGTTGTTTGTTTTTTGGGCGTGTAGTTTGGTGAGTTCCTTATAGATTCTGGATATTAACCCTTTATCTGATATGTCATTTGCAACTATCTTTTCCCATTCCGTTGGTTGCCAGGCACCCAGGTTTTCAAATAGGATGTAGTTCTTCTCTCTATGGACTGTCAATGTTGAGAATTGGTACTTGAAATCAGTGCTCTGTTCTTGGCTTGAAAGTGTTACCATTATGATCTGGACGGCTGAGCTTTTTGCCTCTGGTGAGAAATTGACCAATACCTCATAAGTTATATGAAATAGAATTGAACTCATAAGTTCCATCATGTGCCTCGAAATATAGACCTGCCTGCCAGCAAATGAAGTAGCTTATTTAGAAAGTATATGCAGGGGCACCTGGGTGGCTCAGTTGGTTAAGTGTCCGACTCTTGTTTTCAGCTTAGGACATGATCTCACGGTTCATGAGACTGAGCCCTCAGGGGGTTGACAGCACTTAGCCTGCTTGGGATTCTCTCTCTCTCTCTCTCTCTCTCTCTCAAAATAAATAAATAAACTTAAAAAATAGCATATATGCAGTGGGGAGCAGTGGAGCACCTGGGTCAGCAGCCAGAAGGTCATGGCTCCCAAAGGAATGACTTTGGGCCAGTTAGAACCTGTTTCCTCCTCTGAAATAGGGTTGGTTAGACATGACAGCTGCCCGGGTTGTTGGGAGGACAGAATAAGATGGACGGTGGACTCGGACGGTCCTCGCATGTCACACGTGGGCGTGTTCCACGCCTCTGTGCCACAGGGAAGGCGAGAGTCTGTTCCGCCTCGCGGCCTGCTGGGGGATCCCGTGCACAGCCATGCTCCCTTCAGAGCTTCAAGCTGGGCCACCAGATCTAGGCCCAGCCCACCTGCCCCCTGGAGCAATGGCCAACGTCACCAACCCAACACCTCGGAGAATCAAGTGAAAGCTGTTGGTCTTCTCCCTGGAAAATATAAAAGGCACAGACGCACGTCCCCACAGAATAGGAGGCCCGGCATGAGCCTAAAGTGAGAACACATGTTCTACAGTGTCCCCTCCACTCCGGACCAGAGGTGGACGGTGGCCACTGCAGGCAGTGAGGGGGACGACCTGTGAACAGGGGTGTGGCAGAGAATACGCCAACGGGCGGTTAGTCCTCCCACGGGGGGTTGCCCGTGGATGCGTTGGGGCTGGTGTCCCTTCCCTCCAGCAGGAAGCAGCTCTCTGCCCTTGGCACCTACTATAGACTGAATTCCGTGCCTCCCAAATTCACATGTTGAAACCCTAATTCCCCAAGAAAGCATATTCCAAAATAGGGCCTTTCCAGAGGTCATCAGGATGGGGCCCTAGTCCAGAGGGCCTGGTGTCCCTGTCAGATCAGAGGAGACACGGGGGCTGCGTGCCCACTGGGAAAAAGCCAAATGAGAACGCAGCCAGGAGGCGGCCATCTGCAAGCCAGGGGGAGAGGCCTTGGGGAAGCCACCCTGCCCGCACCTTGATCTTGGATGTCCAGCCTCCAGCACAGGGAGAAACACTTCCGTTGTTTCAGCCCCTCGGTCTGTGGTATTTGCTATGGTGGCCAGGCAGACGCATGCGGTGCCCACACAGCCTGGGGCCTGCTCTGGATGGTCAGGATGGGGCTGGAGGGCAGGCAAGCAGTGTCCACAGAGCACAGCCTCACCTGCCCAGCTCCATGCCCTTGCAGCCCCACCGGGCAGGGTGGGGACCCTTCGGCACTGCGAGCCCCAAGTCATGCCCCTCTCCCCACCCCCCTCCATTCACAGCACCTGCTCATCTTCTGAGCCTCAGGGTCTAATTGGGGGGCCACAGTTTCTTCTCTGGTTTGAGAAGGTAGATTCACTTAATAGTTTTCACCCCAAAGAAAATTATAATCCCGTTGTGGAAATACACAAAGACCACCCAGATGAGACCAGGCAAAGGTGATTTACTCAGAGTCTGCTATGCAAGGGAGCCAGCCACCATCAAGTGCATTTGGGCAGGACTCAAGGGCCGACAGAGAAGGGAGTGAGAAAGACTTACAGCAGGTGCGTTCCCATCGGCGTGAAAGCTGAGTGTTGAATCCGGGTAGTGGGTGTATGGGTGTTCGTTTCCCACCTTCCTAGCTTTGTACACCTTAGAAAACTTCCAGGAGTTGGGGGAAATGCTGGATCTGCAGTGTTACTTTCACATAACCCTGACCAGCTGCTGCAGAACATGAATTAAAAAACCCACAATTTTATTTACATGTTTACCTATCTGTTTTTACAGGAAGTACCAAATGTCAGCAGGGATCACCACTTGAGGCAGAGGGCCACCACTGGCAGTCCCTGCAGAAGTGGTCGCCCTGCTTCCTGGACCCTACAGATTTCCACACTCTCTACTGAAAGCCACAGGCAGCTTCCCGGGAGGCCAGTCCTCCTCCCTGAGGCTTCCTCGCCCTGGCCCCTCCACACATGCATATGCAGTCTCCGTCTCGGGTGGAATTGGCCTGCACACCTATGAAAGGCGGTCCCCCATCTCCAGCCTCAGCTACCCCCTCACACTCAAGAGTGGCCAACTCGCCCTCCACCCCTACGCCCGCCGTGGAGCTCCTTGGCCCCAGGCTCAGAGCCACAGGGCTGAGAGCTAATGTGGCATCTTGGTTTGTGCTTCTCCCTCAGTAAGTGAGTCAATCAATCAATCAATCAACCTGCATCTAGCCTCAAAGCCTCAACACCTGCACCTGGGTCCTGCAGGTCATGACAGAAGCCTCCTCCCTGGGCCCTGGTTTCCCTTGGACCTTCCGCCTCCCCATGCATCCTCCACAAAGCAGCCACACCAGTCCTGTCAAACTGAGCCATGCCCAGTCGGTGAAGCATCCGGCTTTGGCTCAGGTCATGATCTCACAGTTTGTGGGTTTGAGCCCTGCATCAGGCTCTGTGCTGACAGCTCGGAGCCTGCAGCCTGCAACCTGCTTCAGATTCTGTGTCTCCCTTTCTCTCTGCCCCTCTCCCATTCATGCTGTTTCTATCTCAATAATAAATAAACATAAACAAATTTCTGAAAAAAACTGAGCCATGCCAAGCTACTTCTCTGCTCAGAACCCTCCAGCGGCTCTGAGGAAAAGCCAAAGAATTGAGCACGGTCCTCACGGCTGTGTGTGGGCAAACTATAGCCCATAGGCCAAATCTGGCCCACAGCTCATTTTTGTAAATGCACCTTATTGGAACATGGCCACACACATTCCCTCACTGTTATCTATGGCGGCTTTCCTGCTGCAACGTTTCGTCCGGGCCAGCCCTAGAGGCTACCATGAAGAAAGACACCAAGTCCCATGGACGCGCCCACTTAGAAAGCACGGAAGCCTGGAGCTAAGAGCCAGCACTACACTGCCAGCCAGAGGTGTGCCCTGCTTTGGGACGTGGGTGCTGCCGCACAGATGACCGTGCCCCGCTGACCTCGGCACCAAGGGAAACTGCCCAGCGGAGCCCTCTAGCACCTGACCCCACAGACGCCAGGAGCATGAGACATGGTTGTTTGCTGCCAGTACACTGCAGCTGAACTGCTTGCAATCCCATCCTGCCTTCTTCGTACGGTAAACACACCTTTAATTGCATAAAAACATCTGTTTCCCTTTGATAATAAGCATACATATGCACATGAAAACTTGCGTACATCTCCACACATGTAGAGATGGAGGGTCTTGGTTAGTTTGTTCACAAGTGGGATCCCGTTTCACACTTTGTGCATCTTGATTTCCTCACTCAGTAACTTCTACAGATCCCTCTGGAATCTTCCACTTGGGCGTCCCTTCAGTCTCTTTCGTGGCTGCCTAATGTTTCAGGTGTGGACAACTGTCATTTGCTCAGCCATCCCGGGCGGATGGGCAGGCACTCTGCTCCGCTTTGGAGCCAGGGCTGACTTCCTGCCCACACAGCTTTACCCACCGCACTTTGTTTCTGTTGCGATGGCTGGGCCTGAGGATACACCTAACGCTTTCTGCGTAGCCTGACATCCCACCTCTGGAAGACTGGGCTGTTTCTCGCGGTGGACACGGCCCACAAGAGAAGAGGGCTGTCACCGGCTGCACGGGGCCAGCATGCTCCTGACCCACGTGTGTTCAGCACAGCTCTGTGCAAACCCTCTGACAAATCCACATCCCCTGGTTTCTCCAACCCTCTCAGACCCAGCCGAACTTCATCAGCTAATCAACACCGTTAGGTGTAGATAAAAATCACTCCCAGATGTGCCTTGGTGGCTCAGCCAGTTAAGTATCCGATTCTTTTTTTCTTCTTAATATTTTTAAGTTTATTTATTTATTTTGAGAGAGAGAGAGTGCAAGCAAGCAGAGGTGGGGCAGAGAGAGAGAGGGTCCTAAGAAGGCTCTGCACTGTCAGCACAGAGCTCCATGTGGGACGCCAACTTCCAAACTGTGACATCATGACCTGAGCTGAAATTAGGAGCTAGATGCTTAGATGACTGAGCCACCCAGGCTCCCCCATGCATCCAACTCTTGATTTCAGCTCAGGTCATGATCTCACAATCATGAGTTCCAGCCCCATGTCAGGCTCTGTGCTGAGCCTGGGGCCTGCTTGGGATTCTCTCTCCCTCTGCTCCTCCCTTGTGCATGAGCTCTCTCTCTCTCTCTTAAATAAATAAACCACACCCAAGCCCCCCCCGCCCCGCCCCGCCCCAGTTCTGCTTTCAGAGAAGAAACAGAGCCCAGCAGTGGTCCTGGGGACCCAGACCTCTGGGGCCTGCAACCCTGCTCTGGCCCCTCTGGTGTCCTCTTGTGCAGACAGAAACCACACACCCTGGTCCTGAGGCAGAACCCTCTAGACCCAGGGGTTCCTCAGCTCTCTGAGATCACAGAGCCCTTGGCATCTCCAGAACACTTAGCAAGTGTGTGTATGCTAATAACAGTAGCTGTTTGAAAGCCACATACATACATTGAAAGAGAACGACTTTTATTACGTTTTGAAATAACTGCCACGAGTTACTAACAGTATGTGTGAGCCTGTGGGGTGCGGCGCGGCTTCTCAAACCTCACAGTCAGACGGGACCCCGCCTGCCGCGCGGGGCTGTCCCACCTTTGCCGGGGCCGGGTCAGCACAAGGCTGGGGTGCCGTCTAGTGTGAAGACCGCCACAGCCGGGAGCCCGCAGCCCCACCGTGGTTACCAGAGGGCTCTGCGTCCCCTGGGGCCAAGCAACCCCGCGTCCAACAGCTCACGAGCTCCCCTCCACCAGCCGGTCTGAAACAATCCAGAAAGGTCTGCAAGCAGCGGCGGGTCCGGGCCAGGGCAGCGGCGACCAAGGCCGGAACCTGGCTCTGGGTGGTCGTCGGCATAGGGCACACGTGCGAGGTTCCTGCCCGCGGGCCCCCGTGTGTGCACGGGACCGTCCCGGATGCTCGCTCGCGTGGCCGGCGCCTCACAGGAGGTCGTGGGCAACGGTGCCCGGAGGACACCGGGCGGAGGCAGGAACGGGCCCCCGCGGGTGGGACGCAAACCAGCAGCGCTCCTGCTGCTTGTGGTCCGCCGCCACCAGGGACCAGACCCCGATGCACTGCGGGGGCAGCCGGCAGGCCCGTCCTGTGCCCCTTGACACAGGCACCAAGACCAGACTCCGTCCAGCAGTAAGCCAGGTGCGGTCCGCCGCGTGGCCCCACAAACCCGGGCCGGACTGCACCTGTCCCCGGCCTCTGCAATCCCAGGGAGCCCTCCGGGGCTCGCCCCGTCCTCTAACACGACTGGGGGCACAGGGGATGCTATCTGTAAAGACATTGAAAAGAACAGATTACACAGGAAGAAGATGGGGGGAAAAACACGAACAATAGTCACAGTGTTTATTTTTGAAGTGAGAATATAAGCTATTTATCTTGTTTTTGTGCTTTTCAGATTTTCTAAACCACTTAGAGGTACACAGAATAAACTTCTTAAAGCAACGGTTGGCTCACAAAGCCCTGAAGTCCTCTCCATCTAAGAGGACGAAAGTCTGAAGGGCGATCTCAAAGTCAAACGCCTCCAGGTGCCCGGCGAGTTGAGTAAATGAGAGCAGCGCTGAGTATAAGGCAATAAGGAGCGGTGGGGACTGCAGAGAACCGGCTGCTCAGAGGGAGGCAGGCTGCTCCCATCTCCAGCTGTTGCCATCATAAAAGCTCTGAAAGCTGTCCTATTTTGAAGATGCAAACGGGAGGCAGAGCCCAAGATGACACAGCAAGAAGGAGCAGCCAGGTGCAAGCGGCTGTGGAGGACACAGGCTGTGCAGGAGCGCGGGACGTGGGCGCCACCTGCCGGCCGCGGAAGGTCTGCTCGCCGGGGCCAAGCCGGCCTCCGCCCCGCCCGCGAGCGGCCTGGAGCAGCGCCCCCGCGCGGGAGCCAGACAGAGGGATGCCCCTGGGCCTCGTTTCACTGGCTCGACAGGGCTGTGGTCCAAGGGGCGCCGGGGCCGTGAAAAGGTGTGAAAACATCCAAGCATCAACAGGGAAAGCATACCAGTGAAGCTTAAACGGGCATACAGAGTAGAATCTAGAGCTTTGGGGTAGGGAAAAGATTTTCTAAAGAAGCAAAAGAGAGCATCAACCAAAAAGAAAAAAGGGTGCTATTTAGAAAATGTCTCCCTTAAAATTAAGAAGTTCTGGTCTTTAAAAGACACCATAAAGAAAACAACAGGGGCGCCTGGGTGGCTCAGTTGGCTAAGGGGGGGAGAACAGTATTAGCAATACATATACTTAAAAAATGGCTTATACTCAGAACATATATATAAAGTCTGAATCAAGAAAAAACTAAAACTTGCTACTTCCTGGGAAAGGAGGCAGGAGGCCCAGTATACGTGGGAGATGTCCAATTTTGTTTTCAGAGAAGCACAAATTAAAACAATGATATGCAATTTCCCACTCACTAAATTAGCAAAAATTAAAATCTCTGTCAGTATAGAGTGTTAGGAAAGACTGGGGGAAGAGGGGAAGAACTCTCAGACACAGCTAGTGGAAATGTAAAATGGAGTAAACACTGGGCCTCCTTGTGACAGCAAAGAAAGGCAGACACCTAACAGGCCCAGGAAGTCCTGTCCTCCGTGTGTGTACCCAAGAAAAATGCGACCACAAACACACCAGGACCCGCGTAAAAGAATGTTTACAATAGCAAAAAACCTGAAAACAACCTGAAAGGTCATTCACTGGGAAGGGAGAGGGTGAGCCAACTTGCATATTCCCACAATGCACTAGTAAGCGGCAAGTAAACTGGTAAACAGGCTGCACACATGTGCATGAACCTCAAAACTAAATGTCCACGTACATGACACATGCATTGGATTTATTTATGTAAAGTTCGTTTATGTAAAGGAGACTTTTTAGAGATTTTTTTTCTTAAAATGTCAACCTCACATGAAATTTTAATCCCGCAGATACGCTGTATATCTGTTCCTATACTGTGACTCTTTGGGGTGCCATTAACCATTGTTACCTAGGTATTTTTGTGCCTGTCCCCAACCAAGAACCAATTTCAGCCCCATGAAACAAGATTGCCCCCTAAAAATGCATGGGTTAAACCATGTGAAATCATCTATATTCAATTTCAAATGGTTCAACCTAATACATTGTTTTAAATTACATACAGGAGGGAAAACTATAAAGAAAAGCAAAGGAATGATTAATACAAATTCTAGAAGTATACAACTTCAGGGCACCTGGGTGGCTCAACTGGTTAAGCATCCAGCTTTGGCTCAGGTCCTGATCTTGCTGGTCGTGGGTTCAAGCCCCGTGTTGGGCTCTGTGCTGACAGCTCAGAGCCTGGAGCCTGCTTCAGATTCTGTGTCTTTCTCCCTCTGCCTCTCCCACCCCATTGTGCTCCATCTCTCAAAAATAAATAAATGTTTAAAAAATGTCTTTAAAAAAAGAAATAAAACAACCTCTAGTAGGGAGAGTAGGCCAGGCCAAGGGAGGAGCACACGAGGAAGGGGGAGCTGCCTCTAAGTTACCTGAAAATATTCTCCTGCTCAACCTAAGTGAGATATATTCTTTTATTATGAATCTTTAGACTGAACAGATGTGTTTTTTACACTCTCCTTTGTATAAGACATAGTTCAAAATTGAAATTTTAGAAGAATGTAGTACAGAGGTGTTCTACAACACATCTTCTGTGTTGGTCCATGTTTTTAGGCATATCCAGGTGCAACAAGCATTTGTGAAACACCCACTACCTTCTAGTTGTGTGATTGTGAGCAAGCTCCTAAATTCCTGCGTCTCAGTTTCCCCATCTGTCAAAATGTGGGTAAAAATAGCATCGATCTAAGTCAGGGATCATGAAGATGAAATGAATTAGCATCTGTAAGGTGCCTGGCACAATGCATGTCAGTGGAGCTGCCATGTAGAGCACTAGAAAGATGACTTCCCTGCGGGCGCTGCAGACCTTGCACCTAGAGAATCAGGAAAGGGTGAGCTCTGTGATTTGACCAAATCTCAGCAGAGACCGCCCAGCCCCCTTCTAACTAACTGTCACTATGCAGATATATGAGGACGCATCTGAAGGTCCAGGCTTGGGATTATTCCATCAGTGCAAACTAAGAGGATAACCGGAGCCAACTTGTGGACCTTGGCCCCAGGAATACAACCATTTGTTCATTCTTTCATTCCTTCGACCACGTGGCATTTCCCTTGTGACTTGCTGTTCTGGGCTGGAAGGGAGAGGGAAAGAATCTCTACGGTCCAAACTTCATTCTCAAGAGGCATGCTTGGCACTCTGACCCTGGCTCTTTGGTGCTTCTAGACCCCACCACTATGACAAAAAATGTGCAAGACCTCTATACTATAAACCACAAAACATTGCTGAGAGAAATTAAAGAAGACCCACACAAATGGAGAGATAAACTGTGTTTGTGGTTTGAAGATTCAGTATTGTTAAAATGCCAGTTCTACCTAGATTGATCAAAGATTAATGCAATCCTAATCAAAGTCCCAGTGAGCTTTTTTTGTAGCAATTGACAAATTTGATTCTAAAATTTATGTGGAAATTCAAAGGACCTAAAATAGCCAAAATATCTCTGAAAAAGGACTAAAAGAACTTACACTACTTGATTTCAGAAAGTCATGGAAATTGACACTGTGATATGGAGGTAAAGATAGAAACACAGCTAAATGGAACAAAATAGACCCACAAATATACAGTTAATTAATTATCAACAAAGATGCCAAGGCAATTCTATGGAGAAAAGATCATCATTTTCAACAAATAGCCATATACGCAAAGAAGAAGAAGGAAGAGAAGAAAAAGGAGGAAAAGAGGAAGGAGATGGCTGGGGAGGAGGAGAGGAAAGGAGAGGGGGAGGGGAAGGAAGGAAGAGTAGGAGAGGGGAGGGGAGGGGAAGGACTCAAGACTTATCTCACACCATATACAAAAATTAACTTGGAGTGGATCTGAAGTGTAAGAGCTAAATGTGTAAAACTTGTGAAAGGAAACAGGAGAAAAATTTAGTGGTCGTGTTGATTTTAAAGAGATGTTCACATGGGTGCGTGGGGGGCTCAGTCAGTTGAACATCTGACTTAGGCTCAGGTCATGATCTCAAGGTTTTTAAGTTCAAGCCCCACATCAAGCTCTCTGTTGTCAGTGCAGAGCCTGCTTCAGATCTTCTGTCACCCTTTATTTCTGCCTCTCCCCCTCTCAAAAATAAACATTTAAGACAAATAGAAATGTTCACAAACTCTGATCCTCCTTTTGTCAAGATGTGGAGTTTAATTCCCCTCCCCCTGAATGTAGACTTAGTCAATCACCTCTAGCAAACAGAATATGGCAGAAGTGATAGAATGTCACTTCCAAGATTGGGCTATAAAAGACTGCAGTTTCCATCTTGGGTTCTCCCCCTCTCCACCACCATCCCTCCATCTCTGTGTCTGTGTCTGTCTGTCTGTCCATATTCATTTAGGGGGAAGCCACCTGCATGTCATGAGGTAGTCCTGTGGAGAGGACAGCACATCTGCTGTGAGGAGAGAGGGCCATATGGTGAGGAATGGAAGGTCTGTCATCAATCACATGAACGAACTTAGAAATATATATTTATTTCACCAAGCCTTAAGATGATTTTACCCTCATGAGAGACTGAGCCACAACTACCCAGCCAAGGTGCTCCCAAACTTCTCGCCCATGTGAAAATAATGTTTATTGTTTTAAGCTGCTAAGCTTGGGGATTACTTATTATGCGGCAATACAGTAATCTTGGGTTTGCTAAAAATGCCTCAAGCATGACACAAAGAGCATGTACTATTACAGGGGAAAAATCCATAAACCTGATTTTATAAAAATCAAAAACTTCTGCTCTGTCAAAGAAGCTTCATGTAGACACCACTTCTCCCAATTCCTCCCACCACATACACCTAAAACCCTGGATGTAGCACAGCTGACGATCACAAGAGGGGTGTTTCAGTCAACTCAGACTGCCACAGTGGAATACCACAGACTGGTAGCTTATCTAACAGACTTTTATTTCTCACAGTCTTGGATGCTGGGAAGTCCAACATCAAGGTGCCACCAGATTCAATGTCTGCTGAGAGTCCTCTTCCTGAGTTGCAGACAGCTGCCTTCTTCTTTTTTCAAAAAAAAATTTTTTAATGTTTATTTTGAGAGAGAGAGCGTGAGTGGGGGAGGGGCAGAGAGAGAGGGAGACACAGAATTCAAAGCAGGCTCCAGCCTCTGAGCTATCAGCACAGAGCTCAACATGGGGCTTGAACCCATGAACCGTGAGATCATGACCTGAGTCGAAGTTGGACACTTAATGGACTGAATCCCCCAGGCACTTCTACAGCTGCCTTATCTAGATGCATTCTTTTTTTTTTTTTTAAATATTTTTATTTATTTCTAGGAGAGAGAGAGAGACAACGTGAGCAGGGGAGGGTCAGAGAGAGAGGGAGTCACAGACTCTGAAACAGGCTCCAGGCTCTGAGCTGGCAGTCAGCACAGACCCCGACGCAGGGCCCGAACCCACGAACCGCGAGATCATGACCTAAGCGAAAGTCGGACGCTTAACCGACTAAGCCACCCAGGCGCCCCTCTAGATGCATTCTTATATGGTCTTTCCTCAGCAAGTGCTTATGAAGAGAGGAGAGCTCTGGTATCTCTTCTTAGTTGTATAAGGGCACTAATCCCATCAGGGAGGCCCCACCTTCATGACCTCATGTTAACATAATCGCCTCCCAGATACCATCACACTTCCAAATACCATCACACTGGGAATTAGGACTTGAACATATGAACTTGGGGAAGGCACAAACATTCAGTCCAAAACAAGGACTCTGAAAGATGGAAGGCAGGTTGGCGACTGAATGGTAGCAGAGAGCCCTGACTGGCCCAGAGACTCTACTTTGCTGCCCTGTCAGCAGGCAGTCAGTGAAGAAGGAATAGAGAGACTTCTTGCCCAGTAGTGACCCTGGATGGAATGCTTTCTTCTCCTCCAGGTGTGGCACCAGCAGACTGAGTGGTGATTCTGGACTGAAGCCCCCCACCAGGGGTAGCTTATTGTATCCCAACAACAGCAGATAACTTGGGGTATTTTCCTCCCCCACTGCTGGCTGTATTAACCAACAGGGGAGTCTGCTCTTCCACTCACGACTCAGCAGTGACTGAGACCCCAGAGATTCCTCCTCTGTGGATAGCATCAGTGGAGAACATATGGAAAGCTTGGACCTAGCAGTGACAGGGCATGCCCCTTGCTCTCTAGGGAATGGTGAGGCGATTTTTGAGAGAACAGAACTGGGGAAAGGGATTCTCTAAACCTGTATAGGATATTTTGGGCAGACAGCTGATTGACCCAGGTTTTTCAGAGAAGCCTTTGAATAGCACACATACAGAGTAGACCAGAATAGCATTGCAAGGACTCAGAAATGAAATTGTCATTGGAACCACAGGCCACAAAAGTAGGCCAAGACCAGCATAGTCACCTAAATAGAATGACTATTTGCTAAAATAGACTATTTCAATATGATCTAGAATTCCAGAACATAATATTCACAGTGTCCAGGATACAATAAAAAAACACTCATCAGGGGCACCTGGGTGGCCAGTTGGTTGAGCATCTGACTCTTGATTTCAGTTCAAAGATGGTGGGATTGAGCCCAGCATCAGGCTCAACACTGAGCATGGAGCTTGCTTGAGATTCTCTCTCTCCCCCTCTCCCCCTCTCCTCTGCTTGCTCTTTCTCTCTCTAAAAATAAAATAAAATTAAATAATTTTTTTTAATTTTCAAAATCACTCATCATACCAAGCACCAGGAAAATCACAACTAGAAGGGGAAAAGACAATCAACGAATGCTAACACCAAGATAACTCAAGTGTTGGAATGATATGACAAAGATTTTGAAGCAACCATAATAAGAATGCTTCAATAAGCAATTATGAATACTTTTGAAACACATAAAAATAAATAATCTGAGTAAAGAAATAGAAAATGTAAAAAGAACCAGAAAGGAATTATAGAAATAAAAAATTAAATAATCCAAATTAAAAACTCATTGGATGGGCTCAATAATAGACTGTAGATAAGATACAAAAGAATATTGAAGGTAGATCAATAGAATTTATTGTCTGACCAACAAAGGGAAAATAGATGGGAAAAAACAAACCAGGAGACTCAGAGATCTATGGGGTAATACCAAAAGATCTAATATTTGTGTCGTTAATGTTCCAAGAAGAGAAGAGAAAGTATGGAACAAAAAATATATATACATATATATTTGAAGACATAATGGTTGAATATTTCCAAAATTTGGTGAAAAGCATAAACCTGTTCATTCAGGGAGGTAATAAATCCCCAGAAGAGCAAGCCTAAATAAATCCACCAAGACACATCACGATCAAACTTCTGAAAACTAAGACAAAGGAAAAATCCTGAAAGTGGTTAGAAAGAAATAATTCTTTGTCTATAGAAAAATACTTCAAATGACAGCAAATTTCTTATCTGAATCCAAGGAGACCAAAGGGAGTGACACGACATTTTTCAAGTGCTGACAGAAAAGAATTGTCAATGCCAAACTACATGCAGATAATATATCCATTAGAAACAAGGAGGAATATGAAGTCACTCTTAGGCAGAGAAATGCTTACAAGAATTTGTCATCAGTGGACCTACTTCTAAAAATGGTTAAGGTCATTCTCCAAACAGAAAGGAAATGATAACAGAAAGAATCTTGGAACATCGAAAAGAAAAAAGAAAGAACAATGAAATCAGTAAAAAAAAAAAAAAAAAAAAAAAGGGTAAATATGTTATACTTCTCCTCATAAGTGTTTTTAAATTGTGTTTGATTGTTGAAGTAAAATTATTATAACAAAATCTGATGTCATACTCGAAATATAGAGAGGAAATACAGCCACTGTATTTTAAAAGTGTAGAAAGTAAAAGGACTTAAATGAATAAGTTTTCTATACTTTCTTAGCATCAGTAAAATGCTAGTAAGAGCAGTCTGTGGTCGGTTGTGTATGTACATCCATTAAAATAGAAGTATACACAGAGGCATACTCAAAAAACTACAAAGAAATCGTAACATAGATCCCCAGAATGTTCCAGTAACCCAGAGGCAAGCATGAAAAAAGGAAAAGAGAGGAACAAGAAGCAGAAGGAACAAATAGAAAAATATTAGAAATACTGAAATATTAGAAATATTGATCCCTAAATCTCTAATTTGGATATACGCATAACAATTGCCTCCTTTGTGCATCTTGACTTGAACTAAGCTTTAAAAATTATATCAATATAAGTAATTTAAGGCAAAATCTTAAAAAATGCTCAGGTAACCCCCAGAAGTCAAGAAAAGAGAAGCAAAGGAATGAAAAACAAAGGAAACAAACAAATAATAATGTGAAAGACTTAAGCCCTAACATAGCAACAATTACTTTAAATGTAAATGATTTAAATATACCAATTAGACGACAGATTGGCAAAGTGGATTATAAAAAACACAACCCAACTGTATGCTATCTATAAGGCACTCATTTCAAACTTACCTATAGATAGGTTGAAAGTTACTGAATAGAAAAAGACACATCTTGCAAATATTATTTTTTTAAAAGCAGGAGTGGCTGTATGTTAATGTCACATAGAATAAATTTCAAAGAAAAAAATTGCTCATGACAAAGAAGAATATTATGCAATCAAAGAATCGATCCACTGGAAAGACATCATAATCCTAAATATATGTGCACCAAACAACAGGCCCTCAAAATACATGAAGCTGAAAGAAAAAGTAGACAAATCTACAGCCATGTCTGGGCCCTTGCACATTCCAGTCTTTGCAGTGGACGGGAGAACAGCTAGACAGGACACCAGTAAAGACATGGAAGAGCTGACCCACAGGATCTAACTGACGTTTATAGAACACTCTAGCCAACAACAGCAGAGTATAAAGATTTTCAAGTGTCCATTGAATATTCACTAAGATAGACCACTTCTTGGGTCATAGAGCAAACCATAACAAATTTTTAAAAATTGAAATCATATGGATTTAGTAGTAGACTTAAAGCAGAAATCAATAACAGGAAACTCTTCAAACACTTGGTTACTGAACTATACACTTGTACATAACTCATGAGTCAAAAAGGAAGCATCAAATGAAATAAAAAAAACACATAAAACTGAGTGAAATTGAAAACACAACTTATCAGGACACCTGGCTCAATCAGTTAAGCATCCTATTCTTGATTTTGGCTCAGGTCATGATCTCACAGTCGTGAGATTGAGCCCCACCTTGGGTTCCACGCTGAAACCATGGAGCCTGTTTGGGATTATGTCTCTCCTTCTCTCTCTGCCCCCTCTTCTTTCAAAATAATTAAATAAACATTAAAGAAAAAAGAGAACACAACATTCAGAAAGCAGTACCGAGAGGGAAATACATAGTGCTAAATGCTTATATTAGAAGAGAGGAAAGGTCATATCAGTAATCTAAGTTCCTTCCTCAAGAAACTAGGAAAAGAAAAGCAAATAAACCCAAACCAAGATGGAAAAAAATAATAAAAATAAGAGCAGAAATCTATGAAACTGACAATTGGAAAAAAATAGAGGAAAAAAGCATCTTTTGAGAAGATCAATAAAATTGATAAATATTGAATAAAATTGATAAAAATAGAAAAAGACACAAGTTAGCAATGTAAGGAATGAAAAGGGGATATCAATATAGATGCTGTAGCCATTAAAAGTATAAAAAGGAAATATTATGAAAACTCTATCCACATAAATTCAACAACTTAGATGAAATGCACCAATTCTTAGAAAGTCACAAACTATCAAAACATTCTCAAAAGGAAATAGATAACCCGAATAAATCCTATGTTTATTAAAGAAGTTGAATCTATAATCACCTCCATAAAAGAAATCTCTATACCCTGATAGTTTCCCTGGAGACATTCATCAAACATTTAAAGAATTAACACCAATTCTAGACCATCTCTTCCAGAAAGTAGAAGAGAAAAGAACATTTCCTAACTCGTTTTAAGAATGAGGCCCTGAGGCCAAAAGCACACACAGACTATATTTAGAAAAAAGAAAACTATAGTCCAATACGTCTCATCACCTTAAATATAAAATTCCTCTACCAAATATTAGCAAATGCAATTGAGCAATATTGTAAAATAAGTATGTGCCATGCCCAACTGGGATTTATTCAAGGGATACAAGGCTGGTTCAACATTTGAAAAGCAATCAATATAATACACTATATCAGAAGGCCAAAAAAAAACCTCACATGATTATATCAATTGATGCAGAAAAATAATTTTACAAAATTCACTCTACATTCATGATAAAAGCTCTCAGAAAACTAGAAATAAAGAGGAACTTCCTCAACTTGATAAAAAGCATCTACCAAAAAAGTCCTACAGCCAACATCATATTTAACTGTAAAAGATTGAATATTTTCCCCTTAAGATCAGGGACATGTCTCTCACAAATCTTATGCAACATAGTACTAGAAATCCTAACCAGAATGATAAAGCAAGAGATGCAATAAATTGTGTATATATGAGAAAAGAATAAATAAAACTGCCCTCATTTGCAAACAACATGATTATCTACATAGAAAATCTTAAATCATCTTTTAAAAATAAAATTCCTAGAATAAGTGATTTTAGCAAGGTTGCAAGATACAAGGTGAACAAACCTAAATCAATTGTATTTCTACATCCTGGGAATAAAAAAAGTGAAAACCAGAGTTTAAAACACAAAACCATTTACAATTCATTCAAAAAGTTAAACACCTGCCTACAAACATTACAAACCATACATAAAACTTTTATGTTGGAAATTATAAAACATTGATGACAGAAGTCAAAGAAGCTTTAAATAATTGGAGAGACATTCTATGTTCATGGATTGGGATATTCTCATAGTAAAGATGTCAATCCTCCCCAAGTTGGTATATTCAATCATCAAAATAGATTAATTCAATTCTGCCAAAATGCCAGAAAGATGTTTTTGTATGTATTTTGTAGATAAGATTATTTTTAAATGTAAATGGTAGGTTAAAAGAACTAGAACTAGAATGAAAAAGAAAAATAGAGAGGAACCACCTAAACTGATGTTAAAACTAACTGTATAACTACAGTAAATAAAGACTGTGCGCTATTGAAAGGGGCATAGACACACACACACACACACACACACACACACAGTGGAACAACATAGACTGTTCCAGAAATATGGAACCTTAAATAGATTCACACAAATTCACCCAAGTGATTTTTTTACAAAGGCACAAATCAGTTCAATGGAGAAAGTATATGCTTTTCAACACATGATGACAGAACAAATTGGATATCCGTTGGCAAAAACATGAACGTCAACCTAAGTCTCATGACTTATTGAAAAATTAACTCTTGGGTCACCTGGGTGGCTCAGTTGGTTGAGCACCAACTTGGGCTTAGGTCCTGATCTCAGAGTTCGTGGGTTCCAGTCCTGTGTTGGGCTCTGTGATGACAGCTCAGAGCCTGGAGCCTGCTTGGAATTCTGTCTCCCTCTCTCTCTGCCCCTCCGCTGCTTGTGTGCATGCTCTCTCTCTAAAATAAAATAAACATTAAAAAATTAACTCTAAGTGGACATGGATTTAAATATAAAATGTAAAACTATTTTTAAATGTTACGAAAAACATAACAGAAAAATTTCAGGACCTAGCGCAAAGCAGTGTCCTGAGACATGACACTGAAAGCACAAAGAAAACTGAATAAACTGAACTTCATCAAAATTAACATTTTTGCTCCAAGAAATAAGCTGAGAGGATGATATCCATGATGAGCTATCACTACACTATTAGAATGGCTAAAATTAAAAATAGTGACACCAACAAATGCCAGTGAGGAAGCAAAGAAACCATGTCTCATACATTTCTTTAAAAAATTTTTTAATGTTTATTTTTTGAGAGAGAGAGAGAGACAGTGAAAGCAGGGGAGGAGCAGAGAGGGAGGGAGACACAGAATCGGAAGCAGGCTCCAGGCTCTGAGCTGTCAGCACACAAAGCCTGACATGGGCTTGAACTCACAAACTGTGAGGTCATGACCTGAGCCAAAGTCAGATGCCCAACCGACTGAGCCACCCAGGCAACCCTCATACATTTCTGATGGGAATATAAGATGGTACAGCCAGTCCGGAAAATAGCTTGATGGGGTTTTTTAAATAAGCCTAAAAACGCACGTACAAAATAACTTAGCAATTGCACTCTTGACATTTATCCCCCCCCCCAAAATGAAAACTTATGGTTTACACAAAAACCTATACACAAGTGGCCATCCAACTTTATTCATAATAGACAAAACATGACAACAACCTAAATGTCCTTCAATGAGTGAAGCTTTAAAAAGCAGGCTTCCTCTCTCTCTCTCTCTCTCTCTCTCTCTCTCTGTTTCTCTCCCTCTCATTCTCTCTCTCTCTCAAAATAAATAAATAAACTTTAAAAAAAATTGCCTTAGAAAAAACCAGATACAACAAATATATCTGAACAAGAATTGAGTAACAGTCATAAGAATACTTGCTGGGTTTGAAGAAAAAAAAAAAAAGCATAGAAGATAACAGAGAAACCCTTGCTGAAAAGGTAAACGACCTAAAAACTAGTCAGGCTGAAATTTTAAAATGCAGTAACCTCGATGCAAAACTGATGTAATCACGATGAGGATGGAAGAAGCAAAGGAATGAATAGGTGATATAGAAAAGATAAAATTATGGAAAATAATGAAGCTGAAAAGAAGAGGGAAAGAAAACTATTGGATCACAAATACAGACTTAGGGGAACTCAGTGATTCCATAAAGCACAATAATATCTGTATCATAGGGGTCCCAGAAGAAGAGTGAGAAAGGGGATGGAAGGTTTACTTGAACAAACTATAGCTAAGAACTTCCCTAATCTGGGGAAGGAAATAGGCATTCAAGTCCAAGAGGTACAGAGAACTCCATTCAAAATCAACAAAACCAGGTCAACACCAAGACATATCATAATGAAACTTGCAAAATACAAAGATAAAGAGAGAATTCTGAAAGCAGCTAGAGACAGAAAATCCTTAACCTTTACTAGAGTAGACTCAAGTTTAGCAGCAGACTTGTCCACAGAAACTTGGCAGGATAGAAGGGAGTGGCATGATATACTCAACATGCTAAATGGGAAAAAATATGCATCCAAGACTACTTTATCCAGAAAGGCTGTCATTCAGAATAGAAGGAGAGATAGAGTTTCCAAGACAAGCAAAAACTAGAGGAGTTTGTGAATACTAAATCAAAACTGCAAGAAATATTAAAGGGGACCCTTTGAGTAAGAAAGAGAGACCAAGACCAACAAAGACTAGAAAGGAACAGAGACAATCTACAGGAACAGTGATTTTACAGGTAATTCAATGGCATGAAATTCAGATCTATCAATGATTGCTCTGAATGTAAATGGACTAAATTCTCCAAGCAAAAGACAGAGTGTCAGAATGGATTTTTGAAAAGACCCATCCATATGCTACCTACAAGAACTCATTCTATACCGAAAGGCACCTCCAGATTGAAAGTGAAGGGATGGAGAACCACTTATCATGATAATGGACATAAAAAGAAAGCTGGAGTAGCCGTATTACTTACATGAGATAAACTAGATTTTACACCAAACACTGTAATAAGAGATGAAGAAGGACACTATGTCATAATAAAGGGGTTTATCCATCAAGAAGATCTAACAATTATAAATATGTATGCCCCCGGTTTGGAAAAGCCAAATATATACGTCAGTTAATAACAAACTTAAAGAAACTCATTGATAATAATATAATAATAGTAGGAGGCTTTAACATTCTACTTACAGCAGTGGAAAGATCACCTAAGCAGAAGATTAACAAGGAAATAATTGCTTTGAATGACATACTGGACCAGATGTACTTAACAGATATATTCAGAACATTTCATCCTAAAGAAGCAGAATACACATTTTCTTCAGGTACACATGAAACATTCTTCAGAATAAATCACACTCTGGGTCACAAATCAGGCCTCAAACAGCATGAAAAGATCGAGATGATACCATGCATATTTTCAAACCACAATGCTATGAAACTTCATGTCAACTACATAAAAAATTTGAAAAGACCACAAATACATGGAGATTAAAGGACATCCTATTAAAGAATGAATGGGTTAACCGGGAAATTAAGGTAGAAACTTCAAATACATGGTTTTCGTTAGTATCCAAAACCTTTGGGATGCAGCAAAGACATTTATTCCGAAGGCATAAAAGGGAAGTATATAGCAATACAGGCCCTCATCAAGAAGCAAGAAAAGTCTCAAATACACAACCTAACCTTACACCTCAAGGAGCTGGAAGAAGAACAGCAAATAATGTCAAAAAATAGCAGAAGGGAAAAACTAGAGATTAGAGAAGAAATAAATGATATAGAACCCGCCCCCCCCCCAAAAAAAAGTTGAACAGATCAACAAAACTAGGAGCTGGTTCTTTGAAGAATTAACAAAATTAATAAGCCCCTAGCCAGACTAATCAAAAGGAAAAGAGAAAGGTAATACCTATTATTCAGAAACTGTTCCAAAAAATAGAAATGGAAGGAAAACTTCCAAACTCATTCCATGAGGCCAGGATTACTTTGATTCCAAAACTAGACAAAGACGCCACTAAAAAGGAGAATTATAGACCAATATTTCTGATGAACATGGATGCACAAATTCTCAACAAGATATTAGCAACTCAAGGCCAACAGTACATTAAAAGGATTTTCACCACAATCAAGTGGAGTATATCCTGGGATGCAGAGTTGGGTCTACATCTGCAAATCAATCAATGTGATACATTAATAAAAGAAAGGATAAGAATCATATGATCCTCTCAATGAATGCAGAAAAAACATTTGACAAAATACAGCATCTTTTCTTGATAAAACCCTTCAAGAAAGTAGGGACAGAATAATTATACCTCAAGATCATAAATGCCACATATGAAAATCCCACAGCTGATATTATCCTCAATGGGGAAAAACTGAGAGCTTTTCTCCTAAGGTCAGGAACACAACAGGGATGTCCACTCTCACCACTGTTCAACATAATACTAGAAGTCCTAGCCTTAGCAATCAGACAACAAAAAGAAATAAAAGTCATCCAAATCAGTAAGGGAGAAGTCAAATTTTCACTCTGCAGATGACGTGATACTCTATGTAGAAAACCCAAAAGACTCGACCAAAAAATTTCTCAAACTGATATACAAATTCAGCAAAGTCACATGATATAAAATCAATGTACATAAATCTGCTGCATTTCTATACACCAATAATAAAGCAGCAGAAAGAGAAATCAAGGAATCAATCCCATTTCCAGTTGCACCAAAAAAAAAAAAAAAAAAAAAAAAAAAAAAGAAAAAAAAAAAAAAAAAAAAAAAAAGGATACCAAGGAATAAACCTAACCAAAGAGATAAAAGATCTATACCCTGAAAACTATAGAACACTATGACAGAAATTGAAAAAGACACAAAGAAATGGAAAAACATTCCATGCTCATGGATTGGAAGAACAATATTGTTAAAATGCCAATACTACTCAAAGCAATCTACACAGCCAATGTAATCCCTACCAAAATAACACCGGCATTTTTCACAAAGCTAGAACAAACAGTTCTAAAGTTTGTATGGAACCACAAAAGACCCCAACTAGCCAAAGTAATGTTGAAAAAGAAAAGCAAAGCAGGAGGCATCACAATTCCAGACTTCAAGCTGTATTACTTAGGGCTTCAACATGAATTTGGGGGGACACAAAATATAACATAAAACATAACATAATGTAACATAAAACATAAGAGTTACTGTACTTAATGATGTATGAGGGGAAGTGGACAGGCAGGAGATGTTACTACGGCAGAGTTAAATCCTCAATCACCCTGAGTATCAAGAAATAACACTATATAAATATATTCTCGAGAAATCTGGAGAGGAATATTGGAAAAAAATAGTTTAAAGAGTTGAAACGTATTTGCCTCTGGATGGAGCAGAATGGGCCAGTATTGGTTCAGTGAAGTTACATAATACAAGCTCAACCTGCTGATCTTCCATATACATTTTAAAGTACTATTTGATTTTTAAACTTTCATGATGGATGTGATGGACTTGCCAATAGCCACTCCTACTTTTCCCAGTCCCATTTGAAAAGGCAGTTGGGGGATTGACTTCAGCTCAAGGGGCGAGCTTGACTGATACCCACTGACTGGCTCCACAAGAGAAGAATCTTGCCCAGTGTTCTAGAAAGTTCCCTCCGGACATGAGACGTTAGTCACTGGGAAGCCAGGTCCTCCACCATGTGGATAAGGAAACAAGCAACACCAAATGCTGTGGGTGTCTATCTTAGTACCAAGCTGATTCTGTGGCTGGCAGAGCAGAGAGATGAGAAGACTTGGGATTTTAATGTACCTTTGAACACCTGAATCACTCAGCCGGAAGACAGTCCTCACTCTGACTTCTGATGTGTGAACTAGTATGTTTTCTTATTAGGTATGCCAGCCCGAGAAGTATTTCCTCTTAGATACACTGTAGAGCATCCAAAGAGGTTTAACTCCATTCATGTATAAAATTATTAAAAGTAAAATTATATTTTAAAAACTAGGACATACAATATAGCCTACTTTTGATATATATGTATATGTGAATATATATGCAAATATATTAAAATGTTAATAGTAATAATGTCTGGTAGTAGATTTTTTTTCTCTTTTATTCCCTGTATCCATCAGGTTTTATATAATAACAAGTATTACTTGTGTGATTGGATAATTTTATCACATTCTTCCCTTGCTTTGCTGATTATCAACCTTATTCTGTTTTGAGTTTTATTAAAAACATATTTCAAAAAATACATAAATACATACATAAAAATAAAAATATATTTCATAGTCTTTAGTAATGACATTGTAAATGTGGATTTATTTTACTCACAAAAAGTATTCCTAACTCCCATTTAATGGGAGGCCAGTATTACCCTGATAACAAGCCAAACAAAGACATTACAAGAGAAAAATCTACAGACCAATATCTCTTATGAATATAGACAGAAAAAAATTCAACAAAATACTAGCAAACCAAATCCAACAATGTATAAAAAGAAGTATACTCCATGATCGCAGGACGCCTGGGTGTGTCTCAGTCAGTTAAGGATCCAACTTTGGCTCAATTACGATCCCGTGGTCCATGAGTTTGAGCTTCACCTTGGGCTCTGTGAGGACAGTTCAGAGCCTGAAGCCTGTTTCAGATTCTGTGTCTCCCTCTCTCTCTGCCCATACCCTGTTGCACTCTCTCTCTTTCTCTCTCTCTCTCAAAAATTAGTAAACGTTAAAAAAATTTTTTTTAAAAAAGAATTATACTCCATGACCCAATGCGATTTATCACAGGAATTTAAGGTTGGTTTGACATCTAAAAATCCATTACTAAAATATGCCATATTGATAAAACAAGAACACATGATCATCTCAATAGACATAGAAGAAAACATTTGACAAAATCCAACAAATTTCCTGATAAAAGCTCAACAAACTAGGAAAATAAGGAAGCTTCCTCAACTTGATAAGGGGCATCTATGAAAAACTAATAGCTAACATCATGCTTAATATTGAAAGACAGAATGTTTTCCCCACTAAGATCAGGAACAAAGCAAGGATGTTCACTGCCACCAATTCTATTCAAAATTGTACTGAAAGTTCTAGCCAGGGAAATTAGGCAATAAAAATAAGGATATCAAGAATTGAAAGGAAGAAAGTAAAACGGTATCTATTTATGGATGATATGACCTTGTATATAGAAAATCCTAAAGAAATCCACTAAAAACTATTAAATTAGTTCAGTAAAGTTACATAATACAAGCTCAATATACAAAATCAATTGTATTTCTGGAAATTTGCAATGAACAACCTGAAAATGAAGCTAAGAAAATAATGTCATTTACAATAGTATCCAAAGGAATAAAATACTTAGTACATTTAACAAAATAAGTGCAAAACTTACATCCTGAAAATGGTAAAACACTGTTAAAAGAAATCAAAAATCTAAATATATGGAAAGATATCCCTTGTTCATGGACTGGAAGAACTAATGTAGTTAAAATAGCAATATCCCACAAATTAATACACAGATTCAACACAATCCTTATAGGAATCCCAGTTGCCATTTTTTTTTGTTTGTTTTTTTGTTTTTTTGTTTTTTTTTTTTTACAGAGATTGACAAGCTATTCTAAAATTCATATGACCTTTATGGGACTGAGAATAGCAAAATAATCTTCATAAAGAATAGGAGGACTCACATTTCTTCCGTTGAAACTACCTATAAAGCAAAAATAATCAAAGTAGTGTGGTATTATCTTAAGACAGACATACAGGGGCGCCTGGGTGGCTTAGTCGGTTAAGCGTCCGACTTTCGCTTAGGTCATGATCTCGCGGTTCGTGGGTTCGAGCCCCGCGTCGGGCTCTGTGCTGACTGCCAGCTCAGAGCCTGGAGCCTGTTTCAGAGTCTGTGTCCCTCTCTCTCTGACCCTCCCCTGCTCATGCTGTCTCTCTCTCCTAGAAATAAATAAAAATATTTAAAAAAAAAAAAAAAAAAAAAGACAGACATACAGATGAATGAAATAGAATGGAGAATCCAGAAATAAATCCTAATGGGACACCTGGGTGGCTCAGTCAGTTAAGTGTCTGACTCTTGATCTTTGCTCAGTTCATAATCTCACAGTTCATGGGATCAAGTCCTGCATCGGGCTCTGTGCTGACAACACAGAGCCTGCTTGGGATTCTCTCTCCCTTTCTCTCTGCATTTCCACTGCTTGCATGCATGCTTTCACTCTCTCAAAATAAATAAATAAACTTAAAAAACAATGTTAAAAAAAGAGAACTAAACCCTGATATATATGGTCAAATGAGCTTAAACAATGATGTTAAAACTATTTTTTTTTTAATTTTAGAAAGAGAGCATGTGAGTGAAGAGATGGGCAAAGGGAGAGAGAGAATCTTTTTTATTTTTATTTTTTAAATTTTTAAATGTTTATTTTTGAGACAGAGAGAGAGGCAGAGAGAGAAACAGAGCATGAGTGGGGGAAGGGCAGAGAGAGAGGGAGACCCAGAATCTGAGGCAGGCTCCAGGCTCTGAGCTTTCAGCACAGAGCCTGACATGGGACTCAAACCCATGAGTCATGAGTTTGAGCCAAAGTTGGACACTTAACCGACCTAGTCACCCAGGCGCCGAGAGAGAGAATGAGAGAGAGAGAGACAGAGACAGAGACAGAGAGAATCTTAAGCATGCTCAGCACAGAGCCAAATGTGGGGCTCAATCCCATGACTATGGGACCCTGGGTCCATGAGCTGGGCTAAAATCAAGAGTTGGAAACTCAACTGACTGAGCCATTCAGGTGCCCCAATGTCAAGACTATTTAATGGGGGAAGGAATAATCTTCTCAACAAATGGTTCTGGGACAACTGAAAAGCCACATGCAAAATAATTAAGTCAAATCTTTACCTCACATTATAATAAAAGTTAACTCAAAACGGATAAAAGACCTAAATGTAAGTGCTAAAAACTATAAAACTCCTAGAAGGAAAGCATAGAAGTAAAAATTCATGTCCTTGAATTTGGCAGTGGATTCTTAGATAAGACAAAATGTGTGAGCAACAGAAGAAAAAAATAGAGAAATTTGACATCATTGAAATTAAAATTTTTTTTCTCCAAAAGACACTGTCAAAAGTGAAAGGAAACCATCAGAATGAGAGATAATATTTCCAAATCAATATTTGATGAGAGTCTTATCTCCAGAATATATAAAGAATCCTTTATATATTTTGATTCATAATTTTTAAAACCCAGAAATTTTTTAATGGGCAAAGACATTTTTCCATGGAATATATTCAAATGACCAATAAGCACATGAAAAGATGCTCAGCATCATTTGTCATTAGGGTGATACAAATCAAAACAATGAGACACCACTTCACACTCAATAGAATGGCTATTGCAAAAAAGGAAAATAAGCATCGATAAAGATGTGGAGAAATTAAAACACTTGTGCATTGCTAGTAGGCATGTAAAATGGTGCAGCCGCTCTGGAAAATAGTGTGGCAGTTCCTTAAAAAGTTAAATAGAATGACAATATGATCCAGCAATTCCAGTTCTGGATGGAATTGCCTTTACTCCATTACCTTGTCTTGGCTCTCTCATCAAAAATCAGTTAATCATAAATGTGAGGGTTTACTTCTAGCGTCTCTATTCTATTCCATAGAGATATATAGAACTATATCTCTGTTCCTACACCAGCGTCACACTGTTTTGACTATGGTAGCTTTGAGTAAGCAAAGTGTAAGTCCTTCAACTTTGTTTTTTATCAAGATTGCTTTGATTATACAGAGTCCCTTGAAATTCTATATGAATTTTAGAATGAGTTTTTTTATTTTTGCAGAAAATACCAGTGGGATTTTGATAAGGATTGCTTTAAATCTATGGATAAATTTGGGAAGTACTGTCATGTTAACAATATTAAGTCTTCCAGTCCTCGAATGTGACATGTCATTCCATTTATTTAGGTCTTTAATTGCCATTCACAATGTCTTTCCATTTTCAGTACACAGTATTTCTCTCCCTTGGTAAGTTTATTTCTAAGAATTCTATTATTTTGATGCTATATAAATGGAATGGTTTTCTTAATTTCCTTTTTGGATTGTTTATTCCTGGTGTATAGTAATACAACTGATATTTTGTGGGTTCCTTAGAAGTTTTCTATGTATTGTGTTGTCTGCAAACAGAGCTAACTACCTCTTCTTTTCCAGTATGGGAACTGTTATTTTTTTTTTCTTTCTTAATTGTACTGGCAGCACTATGATGAATAGTGACAGAGTAGACATCCTCATCTTGTTCCTGATCTTAGGAGAAAAGCTTTCAGATTTTCACCAGTGAACATGATATTAGCCGCCGGTTTTTCATATGTAGTCTTTATCACATAATGAACATTCCCATCTCCTCCTAGTTTGTTGAGTATTTTTATCACAAAAGGGAATTGGATTTTATCAGATGATTTTTTTTGCACCAGCTGAGATCATGTGGCATTTTTCCTTTCTTCTTTCTATTCATGTGGTATATTACAACGAATAATTTTCATACATTGAATCCCATTTGTTCCTGGTGTATGATCCTTTTATACTGGAATTCCATTAGTATTTTATGGGGATGTTTGCATATAAATTCGTAAGGGCTATTGGACTTTAGTTTTATTGGGTGTCTGTCTCATTTTGCTGTCAGGGCAATGCTAGATTCATAGAGTGAGTTAGGAAGGGCTCCCTCCCTACTTCATTTTTTGGGCAAGAGTTTGAGAAGGATTGGTTTTAATTCATCTTAAATATTTGGTAGAACTGACCACTGAGCAATCTGTTCCTATGCTTTTCTTTGTTGGGAGGTTGTTGGTTACTGATTAAATCTAATTACTTGTTATATGTCTAGTCTAATTTTCTGTTTTTTCTTGAGTCAGTTTTAGTAATTTGTGTGATTATAAACATTTTTCCTTTTAATCTTGGTTATTCAACTGCTGGCACACAATTGTTCATAGTATTTTCTTATAATTCACTTTATCTCTGTTATTCTAGTAATTATGTCCCCACTTTATTTCCAGTTTTAATTAAGTCTTCTCTCTCCCTCCTCCCTTCACCCCTCTCTCTCCCTCAATCAAGAGTTTGTCAATACTTTCAAAGAACAAATTTTTGGCATCACTGATTTTCTCTATTGTTTTTCTACTTTCGCTTTTAAAGTTTCTTTATTTTTGAGAGAGAGTGGGGATGGGTAGAGAGAGGAGGGAACAGAGGATCTCAGGGGGACTCTGTGCTGATAGCAGAGAGTGGAATGTAAGGATCAAACTCCTAAACCATGAGATCAAGACCTGAGCCAAAATTGGAAGCCTAACTACTTGAGTCATACAGGTACCCTGTTTTTCTACTCTTTAACCCATGTATATCTGCTCTAATCTTTATTGTTTCTTTTCTTCTGCTTGTTTTAGTTTGCTCTTCTTTTTTCTAATTCCTTAAGATATTAGGATATTAATATTAGGATAGTAATATCCAGTTAAGATATTAACTTGACATTTTCTTCCTTTCTAAGGTAGGTATTTACTGCTAAAAAATTCCCTCTTAGTCCTGCTTCCCATGAGTTTTGGAATGTTGTATTTTTAAAAATTTCCCTTGTGATTTTTTTTGACCCATTGGTTAAAAGTCTGTTAATTTTTGTGGATTTCATTCTTGAGATTTCCAGTTTCTTTATTTAGTTTTATTCCATTGTCATCAGAAGATACTTTGTATGATTTCAATCTTTTCAAGCTCATGAAGAATACTTTTGTAGCCTAACATGTTGTGTGTCCTGAAGAATGTTCTATGTGCACTTGAGAAGAATATGTACTCTGCTGTTGAGGGAGTGTCTATTTATATCTGTTAGGTCCAATTGTTTTAGGTTGTTGTTCAAGTCCTCTTTATGTTATTAGTCTTCTTTCTGAACTATCCATTTTTGAAAATGGACACTGAAGTGTCCACCTGTTACTGCAAAACTGTATTTCTCCCTTTAATTCTGTCCATTTTTGCTTCATATATTTTGGGACCCTTTTGTTATATGCAGTCAAATTGTCATTGTTATATCTTCTTGCTGGATTAAATACTTTATCAACATATAATGTTCTTCTTTCCTTTTTAAGTTTATTTCATTTGAGAGAGAGAACAGGGGAGGGGCAGAGAGAAAGGGAGACGGAGAATCCCAAACAGGCTCCACACTGTCAGTGTCGAGCCCAATACAGGGCTCAATCCCACGAACCATGAGACCATGACCTGAGCTGAGATCAAGAGTCAGATACTCAACCCACTGAGCCACCCAGGCACCCCTATAATGTCCTTCTTTGTCTCTTGTAAATTTTTTTGATGTAAAACCTATTTAATCAGATAATATAGTAACTCTAGCTCTCTTTTGGTTACTATTTGCATGAAATATTTTTTCTATCGTTTTACTTTCAACTTTTTGTGTGTCTTTGTATCTTAAGTCTCTTGTTGACAACGTGTAGATAGTTCATGAGTTTTTTCCCCCAACCTGCTGGTCTCTGTCTATTAATAAGGGGATTTAACCCATTTGCAATTGAAGTAAATACAGATAAGAAATGATCTACTTTTGCCATTTAGCTTTTTGTTTTCCGTGTGTCCTACATTTTGTTCCTCAATTACTCTGTTACTGATTTTCTTATGTTTACTTGAAAATTTGAAGTGTATGTTTGATTTTCTTCTCTCCTTTTCTATATATTTAAAAATTATTTCCTTAGTGGTTATGTCAGGAATTACAATTAACATCTTAAACTTATATGACAACTTAGTTTGAATAATAGCAACTGGTTTCAATAGTATACATTCTGCTCTCTCCATTATTTTGTCAATTATATCCTTATACATTTTGTGCTCATTAACATTAATTTTCAAGTATTGTTTTATGTATTTGCCTTTTAAATCATATAGGAAAACAGATGAAGGGTGCCTGGGTGGCTCAGTCAGTTGGGCACCTAACTTTGGCTCAGGTCATGATATCATGGTTCATGAGTTCAAGCCCTGCATCAGGCTCACTGCTCTCAGGGAGAGCCTGTTTCAGATCCTCTGTCGCCCTCTCTTTCTGCCCCTCCCCTGCTCATGCTATGTCTAAAATAAATAAAACATTTTTTTAAAAAAGAAAAATGTTTTAAAAAAAAGAAAAAAGATGAGTTATAAACTAAAAGTAAGTGAGGCTTTTATACTTGCTTAAGTAATTACACTTACCAATGCTTTTTCTTATGGCTTTGAGTTGCTGTCTAGCATCTTCATTTCAGCCTGAAATATTCCCTAAAGGCATTTCTTGTAAGGCAAGTCTACTGTTAATGACATCTCACAGCTTTTGTTTATCTAGAAATATCTTAATTTCTCCTTCATTTTTCAAAGACAGTTTTGCCAGATATAGAATTCTTGGTTGAGAGGGGTTTGTTTTTGTTTTTGTTTTTGTTTTTAAAGGACCTAAATGTCATCCCGCTGCCTTCTGGTTTCCATGGTTTGTGGTGAGAATTAGGCTATTAGTCTGACCTTGTACTTGATGAGCTGCTTCTCTCTTGCTGCTTTCAAAATTCTGTCTTTGCTTTCAACAATTTGACTCTATGTCTTGCTGTGGATCTCTGAAGTTACCCTGCTTTGTGTTCATTAAGTTTCTTGGATGTGTAGATTCATGTCTTTCAACAGATTATGGAAATTTTTGGACATCTCTTCCTCATACTTTTTCTGCATTTTCTCCTCCTCCTAGGACTCCTAGGATGCATATGTTGGTACACCTGATAGTGTCCCATTAATCCTTCAGATTCTTCATTTTTCTTTCTGCTCCCCAATGATTCTCTGATCATTTTTTTCTGCCTGCTCAGATACACACCTGCCTTTGAATACTCTCAGTGAATGTTTTATGTCACTTAGTGTGATTGTCAGCTCCACAATTTGGTCACTTTTTATCATTTCTATTTTTAAAAATGTATTTTTGTTTCGTTCTTATGTCATTTTACTGAATTCCATTAGTTTTCTCTCCATGGCTTCTTTTAGTTTATTGAGCATATTAAATCAGTTGCTTCCATGTCTTTAATAATTCCAGTGTCTGGGCTTTTTCAAGGATAGGTTTGTCAAATACTTTTCTTCTTGTGACTGAGTCATACTTTCCTGTTTCTTTATATGACTTTTTTTTTTTTTTTTAAGAAATGGACATTCTGGGATTTTTATAAAATGTTAAATCTGGAAATCTGATTCTCCCAATCCTCAAGGGTTGATGACTTTTGCTTCTTGTGGGCAAAGCCCTATGTTTGTGACTTTCCCAAACTATTTTTGCAAAGTATGTATTTCTTCTATGTGGCTCCTGAAATCTCTGCCCTATTATCTCTGAAGTCAAGTAGTGACCTGAGAACAATTTCTTTAAATGTCTGTCTCAAGAAGGAAAAAAAGAGGGTCTGTTTCTATAAGTCTTCTGATAGATGACACCAGGGTAAGCCACTGTGACTGAGGGCCCAAACCAATGCAAGTATCTGTGCCAGTTCCTCACATATCACTAGACCAGTTCAAATGCACAGATCCAAATATTTTGAGGACAAGATCATCTCTGTCCACACCAGCACCATCCAGCTACTCTGAGAACACAGGTTGCTGTCCCCATGGCCAAAGTGATGCCAAAAATAGGAAGTGGTAGTTAGTTCATGCATGCCATTCACAGATCAGAAGCCTCTCTCTTCACGAAACACTATGCTGGTTGTTGTAAGTGTCTAAACATGTTCCAGAGCTCCAAAATAGTTTATTCCCTTTTTCCAGTTTAATGGTGACTGACCCCAGATGCATTGTAAAGTAATGTCATTAGGCATACATACATATTAAGGACTATTGTCTTCTTGATTGAATTTTATCATTATAGAATGTCCTTTTTTATCCTCTGGTAATGTCTTGAATTTCACTTTGTCTGATATTAACATAGCCACACCAGTTTTCTTATGTTTGTGTGATATATTTCTTAATTTCAACCTATTTCTATTTACTGTTGATTCTTATAAATTATTTTTTAAAACACAATCTAAAAATCTCTGCCTTTTACTTAGAATATTTTAAACTATTAATATATGATTCAAATCTTGATTTTTTTCAGTTTTAAGTCTGCTGTTCAGCTATTAGTTTAGTATTTATTGTCTCTGTACTTATTCCTTTGTTCCTCCTTTCTTGCCTCTATTGGGTTATTATGGGTTTTTTTTTACTATTAAAGCTTTTAAGCAATGAATTTTATCTTCACTTGGTTGGGGGGCACTATATAACTTCATGTTTTTTTAATGGTTACTCTAGGGAAAACAATATGCTTCCTCAGCTTATGAGTTTATCTCGCATTACTATCATACCAATTCACATATAATGTATGAATCTTATAACTTCCACCTTTTGTGCAATTGTCATATATTTTACTCCTACCTATACAGCTATTATTATACCTATGATATATAGGTATCAATTTTGCTTTAAACAATCAATATTCCCTTAAAGAAAAAAATACTATATTTACCTGCATATTTACTATTTCCAGTTCTCTTCATTCTTTCCTATGGATCTGAATTTCTATCTGGCATCATTTCCCTTTTAGCCTGAGGGACCTTTACCATTTTTTATAGTCCAGATCTACTGGGAATGAATTCTCTTTGCATTCAATTATTCTGAAATATTTCATTTTCATTTTCAAAGAGCATTTCCCCCACACATAGAAAGTTAAAACAGCTTTTCCTTCTTTCAGCATTTTAAAAATGTTATTCCGCTGTCATCTGTTCTTTTTTTCCTGCTGCAAAGTCAGCTATCAATCATTCCTATTGCTGTTCTGTGTATCATGTGTCTTTTTTATTTTTCCTGGCTACTTTGAAAAGATTTTCTTTATCTCTGGTATTCAGCATTTGACTAAGATGTGCTTAAGGTGTGGCCTTTATATTTATCCTGCTTTTAGGTGGTGGGGTGACATATGGTTAGAAACCCGAAGAATGTCAGTTTTGTGATGCTCACAGTTCACACCATACAGGATCACTCAGGGAAAACACTAGGGTTGGTCTTGAAGAAAAAGGCAAGGTAGGAACTGTGGGCGAGAATTTTTATGATTACCCCAGGAATGAATGGGCAAGGAAGGGTAAGGAGGATTAGGACTAGCTAATTTGAACAATTCCAGTGGACTCTGGGGCACAGGAGCTGCCGCTGGCTGTCTTATATATGGCTTTAGCAAAATAGGGTGGGTGTATAGTGATCCAAAATGTGCATATCCAATCAGTAAAGAGGTTGACGGTGTGAACTTAATTGGACGCTTTAGATAACTCACTGGTCTCTAGCCAGGGCCATAAAACTGGCTTTAGAATTTTTAAGAAACTGTATTACAGGGGGTCACTGAAGTTTCTGGATATTGATATTTTAATCACATTTTGAAAAATTTTAGCTAATATTTCTCCAAAATTTTTTCCATGTTTTCTTCCTCCAAATATTTCCTCTTTTTCCTTTAGGATTCCACTCAGCATATTTTACATTTATACTATTGCCTCACATGTTATTACATCTCCGTTCACTTATCTATGTTTTCTTCCCTCTTTGCTCTTCAATTTGGATAATTTCTGTGAACCTGTCTTCACATTCACTGCTCCTTTCTTTTGCAGTGTTTAGTATTTGAAGCCCATGAGATTTTTAAAAATTGTATGTCTCTTGTAAAATTCCTCACATCTTCGTCCTTTGCATCAATCCTTTTCAATAGATCCTTTAAGGTATTTATAATTATTTTAAAATTTGTCAATTTTAAACATCTTACTTATTGGTGGGTCTGTTTGAGTTTTCTCTTGGTTATGTGTCATACATTCCTGTTTCTTCTGAGGTCTCCTGATTTGTAATTGTATACCAGACATTCTGGGTGATATAGTGTAGAGGCTTTGAATTGTTGAATTTTGTTTAGTAGGCAGTCAAGTTATTAGCAGATCACCATGATTTTCTGAAGACTTGATTTTAGGCTTTAATAGAGCAGGTCTGTTTTAGTTTTGCCCTCAGTCCTAGGGCCTCCATCTGAGCTCTCTAGATTTTCAGTGAAAGCCCCCCAGATTTAGTATGCCTCTCTAACCTGGTGGTTCATAAATCCCAAACTTCCCCTCCCCAGCACCAGATATCTGCTGAAATCTCCGCTGAGCTTTTCCAGACTTCGAGTTGCTTTCTGTTGGGCTCCCTGGAATCCTACCCAATTCATGCATAATTTAGGAGTCAGCCAGGAATTGGAGGGGAGTATGGCAGGTGAACTCAAGGCTGTGTTCTCCTTCTTTCTGGGATTTCCCTTTCAATTTCCAAGTTGCTCCAACAGCCCTGAGTCCTGAGTTGGTTCCTCAGCCTCGTCAGATTGCCACTTTTTGTTTTGTTCCCTGTGGGGCTACATGAGGAACAGTCATTTAAATGTGGGTCTTAGGATCTTACCCAATGTGTTACTCTTCTTTCAGTGGACGAGTCCCCTCTAGTGTTTGTCTGTGGTCACTTTCCTCACTTTACAGTGCATTTCAAACATGTATATAATCATCAGTAGGAGGGTTAGTCTGATACAAGAGACTCTTGTCATCACAGGAAGACAGACTGTAGTAAGATGTTTAAATGTTATTTAAAATAAAATCCAACTTCCTTGGGGCACCTGGGTGGCTCAGTTAGTTGAGCATCCCATTTGATTTCAGCTCTGGTCATGATTTCACAGTTCAGGAGCTCAAGACCCACTGTGCAGACAGTGGAAAGCCTGCCTGGGATTCTTGTCTGCCCCTCCCCAGCTCATACATGCTCTGGCTCTCTCTCAAAACTAAATAAATAACCTTTAAAAAAAAAATCCAACTTTCTTTTACTTCTTTATCTTGCTGATGGTGGTCTGTTCACTTTGAAAATCTATCAGTATATGTTTGTATTTGGGTCTAGATGTGCTATTTACCAATAAAGTTTATTACAAGAAAAAGCTGATTGCCTGTCGGTACCCAGTTAAAAACTACTCGGGCTTTCTTGTGGCCCTGGGATCAAACTCCGATCCCTGGCTCAGAACGTCCCTCCTGGCTATGGATTGTAGGTTCACTCACAGCTCCCTCAATGAGACAAACTAGCTCCTGCTCCACCCTCTATCCCCACCCCCACACCCCACCTGGATAATTCCTCAGGTTTCAATTTAAGCATCATCTCCTTGTAGAAGCTTTTCCTGACTACCAAAGGAATCGCTCCTCCCTTCCACCTGAGGGGCCCTCTGCTGCCTTCTCACAGCCACCAGGTCCCCCTCTCTGACCTCCCCCTCAACAGGAGCACTCCTTCCACTGGCTTGCAGTGTCCAGTGAGCATCGGAAGGTCAGGAACCTTATCCGCAAGTCTAGCGCCCGCATAGGAGTTCAAATAACCCACAAAATGTTCACACTCTACCATCCTTCCAGTTACAGTGAGCCCCCTGGGGCAGCCTGCCTACAAGACCCGCCTGTGGCGGCTTTCCAAGGATGGGGACCTTGAAGAGGCACGGGTGCTATCATGAGACTTGGTGGCAACTGGACCCAGCGCCGTCATCAGAGCAGATGTGCAGGTAAAGCTCTCCTCCCTGTAGACCTGCTTCTTCTGTCAGATGAAAGGGTGGGATTTGGGACTCTAATGATACATACTTCCTAAACATAAAAGCCGAGTGACTGACCAGACAGTTTTAAAGAAGACAAGGAAAAGTTTATTGTGTTGAGCAGACCTTATTTTCATTACAGTACCAGGAAGTTCATTCTCCGTTCACTGCGGGTGCAGAGGGCTCTGCGGGCATCTAGGGCCCCAGGGCTTTTTCCCAAGCAAGGGGCAGCACCTGGACCAATGCTGCATATAATGAACAAGATTACAGTAAAGAAGGTTTTCTAAATACATAGTTTTCTTTAAAAATTCTAGTATTTTTCTTCATTTTTCAATGTTTACCTTGTTATTATCGAGGCTAACTGGTTGGAAAACATGGTGCTTGATAATCGTTTTCTCAAATCATTTGCCTTGAGTTTTGCTACTCTTACTCTGATGAGGAATTATGCCCACTTCTCTGGACACGTAAGTAATGACGAGTAAGGCAATGCATAAATTACAGATGGGATGAAGGCTTTACGTCATAACCCTAACTTGTTTCCTCTTAAATCTTCCACATTTGGCCTGTGTTGCTGTGTAATTTAAGACTCAGGAGATAGCTTTTGCTTGCAAAATCATTATCAGGGAGTTTATACTTAATGTACCACTTCTGGGGCGAATGCAGCTGCTTGAAGCTGATTCTGTGGTTTCATTTTATAAACTGTCAGCACTCCATGGCACCCTGAAAGGGAGAAACCGCCTACTTAGTGCCTTGACTTGCTACTACCCACAGTGTCATTTCTGAAGTAGATCAAGGGATCAAATGGCAAATGAAAGAGAAACTGGTGTCCTCCAGATAGTTGGAAATTTTAATTACAACCTGAGTTAATGAAGTCGAATTTGCTTGCATTCAATCAGGCAATTACCAAGGTCATGATGGAGTTCTTCCCCCACTACAAAGACAGGGAAAAGATGAATTTAAGTAAAAACATGTCCTCCCACCAAACTAGACACATGACAGCTATAGTTAACTCTAATCATCCCACAAAAATGTCCCCATAAAATCAAATACTTAAAAAACTATTAAAATTATACAACAATGGAATATGTACTTAAATAACTTTGTGCACAATGTACCTTCCATTTGTTGTTGCCAAGGAAAACTTTCAATTAGGTGATTTACCAAAACATTTCCAAGAAATCTGACGCCATAGCATTAACATTGTATTCAGAAAAACGCACTAGAAATTCCCTCGGAACTCATTCATGGCAGTTTTAGAAAAGGCTCCTTTCAAGTACCGAAGTTTGCTCGCAGGGGAGATTAGGGAAAGAGGAATTTTATGCATTGGTAGGAGGTGGTGTCTGACTTGTCCCAAACTGCCGTGGCAGTCAGTATGACTCCCAGCTAAAAGACAGGATCACCTGGGCCCATCCTTCCTGAAAACCCCCCTAGCACCACTGGCTTCTGGCCCTCCATTCAGGGACCGCATCCCTGCAACCAGACAGAAGCTGATCGTTCAAGCAGAGCCTCCACAAGGTTCGTAACACAAGGACTTGAGGAAAGCAGAGTTCATTACTCCGTTCCTAGAAATGATTTCTGAAATAGATGTAAAATCTTTGCTCTCCCACGAGCTGAGTTCACAAAACACAAGGGCCTACTGTGAGGGATACACACGCAGTAGGCAGGCAAACACCTGTATGTTTCTGTTGGAAATGCCACGTTTTGAGATTCTACACCTTATCATTCTCAATGTGATCAGTATTGAGTCCAATTTTAAAACAAACATAGGCACGCTCCCTCAGCTCTGGCAGCAGGCTGTGCGTGCATGGGTTTTGATCTCAAATACTACTGTTCATAGAACACACAATCTCACGCTGCTGCATGTCTTTCTGACACGTCACCTTATCTCACATCACTCTGGCACTGATTCACAAAGACAATTTCCTGTTACAGCATGATGAGAGACAGGGAAAAAAAAACATTACATATAAATGATGGTTAAAAACAATGCACTGTGAACAGTTTCCAGAAGCCTGAGCACCTCAGTGCAATCAATTCTTGCTTCTTGGAAAAAAATCTCTATCTTTTTGGTCACAATTTGCTTTCGCCCAGTAGAGTCAACAGACAAAGCTGACCAAGACCAAATTTTAGTGGTATTATCATTTCCTATCGAATGATACCATTATCATTAGAGGTTCATCCTGAAAGGTGCTGTTGCCATGTGAACTAAGAGAACGAAGGAAGGCCCTAGACCATTTCAGAAGCAAATGGGGTCTTACACGCCTAGACTGACGACTGTGCGTAGGGTGGTGATGGACAAGGGCAGTGAGGACTCACACTACATGGAGACCAGCTTTCACACTGTCCCTTCTGCACATGGAATGTGCACAAGAGACCTGGTGGAAAGACATGAAGAAAGGTGGCCTGTTCCATGTCCCAAGGGAACCATCATTTAAAAAGTACACTGCAGTGACTTTAGTTATTTTCGCTCAATCTCCCAGAAAATCAACTCAGAAAGTGCACAATTCTGTTCCCGGCTGTAGACTGAAGCGGTGGCAGCAGATGCCTCTCTGAAGTCTTCCTTCGATCTAAGATGAGGCTGAACACATGCGTTTTGCTCTCATTGATTCTATCCCTGCAGTGCTCTTGACCAGTGAGCAGCAGGGCAGGGGGAACTCAGGCCAGGGCCTTTGTCAACAGCCATGATTCTGAGGGAACTTTTCAGTCTTAGATCAATTTATCAAAAGTTTGAGCTCCCTTCTTCCCAATTTTTAATGGAATTATAGAAGCTCCTTCAGACTGATTGAGAGACTCCTAAGCTAACTTTTGCTTATGTGACTATGGAAAAAAAAAATAAATTACTTGATATTTGTCATAAGACTTTGATTTCTAAAAAAGACTGCAAATCAATGTTCCCTGGCTTAGAAGAGTGAGGATTCAGCTATCATCTGCAGCCCCTCCTCACATTTTTAAAAAGCAGGCAAAATATGAGGGACAAAACGGTTTGCACTGGAGGGAGGCAGAGTCCACGGGAGTGCTCTGGCTGGTGTACCTGGCACCCTGGACAGACAAGAGGGAAGGTTCTAGAACCTCACGCCCACATAAGCCAAAACACAGCAGAAGACTCCTTGCGGGTGCCTCCCAACACTGCCCACTCAGCAGGAGAGGCCGTTCTGGCCACTGAAGTAAAGCCACTGAAAGCAGTGACCAAAGGACTGATGCTGCTTCAAGATGCAGCTGTGCACAGTCAGAACAGGTGGCGGTCTGGCCATTCCAGAAACCAGAGGCGACCCACAGCACTCAACTAAGAGGGATGGAGAGAACAGAGTCTAGAGAAACATGGTTACACAGTCAGCATCTCTCCTGTTCTCAGCTCTGGGAGCCCTTCGTAGAGAAAAGTCAAAGCCAAGTCCGCCTGGGTCTGAGAAAGAACTCCCCTGCCCCCACCCGGAGGAGCAGAGCGCAGATGGGGTGACAGCCTTCCTGAGGGAGCCTGGAACCCCCCGAGATGGATCACCAGAGGGGCTCACTATGGCTGTATCCAGTAAGGAAATCAGTAACATTTTTTCTGTTTTTTTAGAAAGTGGGAAGAAAAAGCAAAGACTTTCACAAATACAAAAATTATTTACAAAACAATTAGCTAAAAAGTTGACTGGGGTTGGGTGGGGAATAAGAACAATGTTTCCATTTCAAATGAGTCACATGGTACTGACACTGTATAAAAGGGAATGGCCAATCTCTGCCTTCTTCACCTCCCCCTGGAACACCCCAAAGTCCTCTTCCTCCCAATATGTTCCCCACCCTCACCCACTCCACCCCGTTCCCAAATTGATTTGCCCGGAGCCAGTCTCAGAGACACATGATTGTTGGTTGGGCTTCCGTTTAACGCTGACCCGAATGCTGGGGTGAGAAGACAGGCCGCAGGGGCGCCTGGTGCACACCGCGAGGCGTTCGCACCTTGGACAGAGCTTCCGCCACGATGCAGGCTGCAGACCCACTCCGCTGCCAGTAAACTGAGGTAAGGAAGACACAGCGGCTCTGGCTGGTCGTCTCCTGTGGTGGTGCAGCGTGTGTGCTCTTGGGTGGGGCACCACGGGGCTCCTGCTCTTCCAGGCTCCCCGCCCCCCCCCACCGGCCATGCTCCCTGCTGCTTAGAGACTGCTCTTTACAGAGTCCCAAAGGGCAGCCGCTTGTCTTCCTCTGAGGTGCAAGTCCAGTAGAGCCTTGACTCCAAAGATCCAGAGCCCACTGGTGTGTAGAAGTCAAAATCAAATGCTCAGAATCAAAAGGTGTGGCACACCTGCCCAGCCAGTTTATCAGCAGTTGTAAAGACAGTCAGAAAAAATTAGCATTTAATATAAAAAGTGTTTTTCAAATGGTGCAATTTCCTATCCTCTCGTGAAGATCATAATTCTTCTCGCTTCTGAGGTCCTATGGAAAAAAAGAACAATTGAAAATAAAATGGTTTATCCTGAAGTTACAAAAATACAGACTGGGGGCGCCTGGCTGGCTCAGTTGGTTAAGCATCCGACTTCAGCTCAGGTCATGATCTCGCGGTTCGTGGGTTTGAGCCCCACGTCGGGCTCTGTGCTGGCAGCTCAGAGCCTGGAGCCTGCTTTAGATTCTGTGTCTCCCTCTCTCTCTGACCCTCCCCCACTCACACTGTCTCTCTCTTTCTCTCTCAGAAATAAATAAAACATTAAAAAATTTTTTTAAAAATATAGACTGGATGTTTCTTCTGGTACTGTAACCTATTCATTGTGGCCCCCACCTCCACTTTATCTCTCTTTTGAAATTTTTAGGAGCTTTGATTTGGACTACTTGTATTATATTTTGAAAGTAAAAACAAAATAAGAAAGATCTTTTTGTTTTTAAAAACACTAAAACTACCTACCTACTACAGCAGAACTGTCCTCACAAATACAACCTTTACTTCTGGTAAAAATACACACATTTTTAGTCAAGAGTCTTCTTTTCTTATTTAATAATACATACACACATTTTCCTAAGTAAAAGTGTAGCTCGTTTACCATTCTCTATTCTTGGATGTTTAAACTGTTTGTAATAATTTTGGTTTACTGGGGAGCCTGGGTGGCTCAGTCAGTTAAGTGTCTGACTCTTGATGTTGGCTCAAGTCACGATCTCACCGTTTATGGGACTGAGCCTCCTGTAGGGTTGTTAGCACAGAGCCTGCTTAGGATTCTCTCTCTCCCTCTCTGCCCCTCCCCCACTTGCTCATGCACACTCTCAAAATAAAAAGATAAACTTCAAAAATAATTTTGGTTTAGGGGCGCCTGGGTGGTTTAGTCAGTTAAGCATCTGACTATGGCTCAGGTTATGATTTCACGGTTTGTGGGTCTGAGCCCCGCATCAGGCTTTGTGCTGACAGCTCAGAGACTGGAGTGTGTTTCAGATTCTGTGTCTCCCTCTCTCTCTGTCCCTCCCCCACTAGCACGCTGTCTCTCTCAAAAATTAACATTAAAAAAATTAATTAAAAAATAATTTTGGTTTTTAAATAACAAATTTTCCACTTTTATGACTTTTTTCTTGTGTGAACTTATTTAAGGTAAATTCTCAAGAAAGGAATTATTGAGGGAATAAACATGTTAATGGTTTCTGCTTTTTAACAAGGGCTGTTCTAATACACAGAGCTTTGGCAAGGTAGACCCAGAGCAGTTTCCTCATCTTCCCAACAAATGGCATTATCAGTATCAATATGCATGTTTTTCAATGGAGTATGTATATTTATATATATATATATATTTGTTTTTTTTTTTAAATGTTTAATGTTTATTTTGAGAGAGAGAGACAGCATGAGAGAAGGAGGGGCAGAGAGAGGAGAAGACACAGAATCTGAAGCAGCTCCAGGCTCCGAGCTGTCAGCACAAAGCCCGATGCGGGGCTCAAATTCACAAATGTTCCTCATGAACGTTTAACCAACTGAGCCACCCAGGCACCCCTCAATCGAGTATTTATTAATGACAGATTGCTTTACTGTGATGACTGTTTTCTCAATTTCACTTATTATTTGTGTTTTCCTCTTATTTGAACAGAACTATACATTCTTTACCCATGTATTGATGGAAATCCTTCAGGTGTTACTAGAGAATTTGAATTATTTTTATGCTGAATATCCAGGTTCTTGGCCATGTACTTAGGAACATGGTACAGTCTTCAGGATGTTAGGTGAATCATTCAAGATCCATGTTCTGTGGCTGATTTTCTAGAATTAGTTTTGAGCCAAACAATGTTAGAAATCCAGAATTCAGTTTATTAATAGTTTACAAGGTCGTTTTTGTATTCTAATGGTTTTTGTCAGCTGTCTACCACTTGAGATGTGCACAGAGTAGGAAAACTACTACATGAAGATGGAGTCCCTTCTACTCTTAGCCTGAATTAAACACAAACACTCATTCCTCCAATTTGCTTCTTTGAAAGAACACTTTTTTTTTTCAAATCAATATATATTTTGTCTTGACCCTAAATATGTTCATTTACTAGTGCCTGGACAGATGTAATAAAAAACCAAGGAATCTGACAAAAGATCCCGAAATAACATCAGGCTTGGCTTATGTATGACGAAATTCATGGACCTTAAATAATAATCTCAATTAAAGCACTCTGTCTCAAAAAAATCGAAAAGAAAAGGGGGGGGCAACTATATTAGTACACACCGCTTAGAAGGCCAACTAAAAAAAAAAAGGAAACTAAAGCACACACTGGCTGACGTCAGGATGGAAGGGCCGAGATTCCTTTTATTCATTATTCTGCCGTCTTTGCAACAAACACAGATCAGAAATGCGAGCAAGTACTTGGCGAAGGCGTACGGCGGACCTACCATCCCAGCGCGGCTCCGGCGCTGCCCTCCCCGCGTGCGGCGCGCCCAGCTCTCTCTCCCTCTGGAACCGCGTCTGCAGCTGCTTCACCTCCTGGTCATAGTCCTGCCACTCTGGGACGATCCGAACGGCGGCTTCCAGCTTGGGCTCTTTGGTCATTGGATTGTTACACTGTGAAAACCCAGATGACACCCTTCACCCAAACTGCAGACAGGGCCCATTATACAGAATTCAAAGGCGTGTCTGCTCCTGGATTCTAAGTCCCAGCTGAAGAAAAAGAACAACACTGCAGAACCAAATGTCAGACCAGCAGGAGCAGTGCGGTAGTGGGTCACATAAGCTTCTACAAAATCGTGGGGAGGGACTGGAAAGCAGGAAATGAAAGTCCCTTCGGTAAAATTACAAGGCACAGAGATAATCCGCAAGACACGAAGTAACTTTGCTGATGTTAAGTAGTGAATCAGCCCCATCAGACACCAGAGAACCCGCAGCCTGCGACAAGCAGCACCGATCTGGGGACGTTACCACAGGATGCGCTACCGTTGCCCAGCGGCACAACAGGGATGACTACACAGGAATCTGTTGTGTTGGTGACGATCTGGTCATAAAGCGCACGGCCCAGATGGACAGGAGAACCACAGACAGCTTACCAAATCTATTGTTTTCTTACCAAATCTATTGTTTTTGCCCTTTTCTTGGAGGCATCATCACACCACGTTTCACACCAAAGCCATTCTTGAGGGAGTGATTTAATTGGCACCTGATGGATCATGTTATTGGGCAAATCCTGTTTGGTGAGAAGAAGATAAGACACAACAATCTTAATGGAGGACGTGGGGGAGAAGAAGGGGAAAAATAGTTGGGGAGAGGGAGGGGAGGCAAACCATGAGAGACTCTTGAATGCCCAGAACAAACTGAGGGCAGATGGGGTAGGGGGCGGGGGGGTGATGGGCATGGAGGAGGGCACTTGTAGGGATAAGCACTGGGTGTTATATGGAAATGAACTTGACAATAAACTCTCAAAAAAAAAAAAGATACAATAATCTTAAGTTCTGGGGGAAACTGAAATGAAGGCAGAGCAAACTAGTGATGGCAGCTGCTCATGACATATCCCATACCAACTACAATTTTTTAGAACTGAAAGGGTCTACTAAAAACCTTTGAGAAGCTGAAATATTTATTTGTGATGTTTGTAAAACCACAAAGTTTAGAGGACTCCTAAAACACCTACCTGTGATAAGCACCTTAAAAACTTTGGCTTAAAACTCAAAAATACCCTACACCTAGACTTCTTCTCGCCATGAGGGCAATTTTAAGAAAAAATACTAGTGCCTTCTAAAAGTTAACTAAGCATAGAGTGTGGTTTTGATACTGCATAGCTTTGCATAAAGGAAGCTCTAAATCAACCTTGTCAACTGAGGCTTGATCTCAAATAGACGAAGCTCGTATGTTTTCAAGCCAACCGTATGCTCTGAAGTTTTGTTTTTTTTTTTCAGGAAAACTTTTAAGTTTGATGCAATAAAATGTTGCACTGTCTTAAGACACAACTAACCAACATGATCCAGAAACTGCACTGGGTGTATGCTGCACGAAAGGAAGCAGGGACTCAAACAGATACCTGTACACCATGTTCACAGACGCATTACTCACAACAGTCAAAAGGTGGAAACAAGCCAAATGTCCATCAACAGATGAATGGATACACAGACACAAATATATATATACACACACATATATATACACACACATATATGTATACATACACACATATGTACATACACACACAATGGAAAATTCTTCCAGCTTAACAGGAAGGAAATCCTGATAGATGCTGTGAGATGGATGAAACTTGAAAAATTATACAACGTACAATAAGCCAGGCACAAAAAGGCAAAATATATGATTCCAAAAGTACCTGGAATAAGCAAATTCATAGAGACAGAAAACAGAATAGAGGTTGTCAGGGACTGGAGGAAGAAAGGGGGAGCTGCTGTTTAAAGGGTACAGAGTTTTGGTTTGAGATGACAAAAACCTTCTGGAGATGGACAGCTGCACAACACTGTGAATGCACTTAACACACTGACCTGTCCACTTAAAAATGGTTAAAATGGTAAATTCTGTGTTACCTGAATTATACCTAACATTACAGGTAAAATAAAGACACTTGCAGACGACAAAAACTGAAAAAAATTGCTACTAGTGAACTTACACTAAGGAAAATTAAAGGATATTCTTTAGGCAGAAGGAAAATAATCCTGTACGGAAGCTCAGAAATGCAGAGAAGACTGCAGGGTAACCAACCACATGAGCAAATCTAAATAGAAAACAATCGTGTTGTAGGAAAGTATCTTCTGGGGTTTGAAATACAGAGGTGTCTAAAACACAAGGCAACAGGCATTCAAGCTGGGATAAGGACAAATGGAGTTGGTGAATTCTAAGGCCAGTATTCCTCAGAATGAGGTATGCAGATGCAGCCAGGAGCTTGCTAGGAACGCAGGCTCTTAGGCCCAACCACACACCTACTGAACTGGGCTATGGGGATGGGACCCAGGAATTAATACTTCAATAAGTTCTCCAGGTGAATCTTTTAGGCATGCTAAAATTTGAAAAGCACTGTTCTAATGTTTTTCAACTGTGTGATAGGTGCAAACATACCAACTAATATTAGCCTTTGCGAAGTTAGAAGTGTATACTGCAACCCCTAGGAAAATCATTAAAAGAACTATAAAAAAGTATATAGTTCAAGGGGCTCCTGGCTGGCTGTCAGTGAAGCATGTGACTCTTGTTCTTCAGGTTGTGAATTTGAACCCCACACTGGGTGTAGATATAACTTAAAAATTTAAAAACCTTGGGGCACCTGGGTGGCTCAGTCAGTTAAGCATCCCACTTCGGGTCAGGTCATGATCTCCCGGTTCGTGGGTTCGAGCCCCGCATCAGGTTCTGTGCTGACAGCTCACAGCCTGGAGCCTGCTTCGGATTCTGTGTCTCCCTCCCTCACTGCCCTTCCCCAATCATGCTCTGTTCTGTCTCTCAGAACAGAACATGAATGAATGAATAAACATTAAAAAAAAAAAAACACCTTAAAAATAGAACTAAAACATAAGTACAGAGAAAAACTGAAAACAGAAGCATAAAAAGAATATGCCAAAAGGAAAGCTGGCACAGATGCACTAATAGTAGGTGAAGCACACTTTCTCCCCAACAAAAATCATTAAAACTTCATTTGTAGGATATATATGCTTCTAAGTTTTAGGCACCTAATGATGTAGTCTAAAAACACATAAAGCAAAATTTGACAAAACCAGAGATGAGGAAGATATCACAATACAGAAAAATGTTTTTAATACAATTCTCTCAGCAACTAACAGAAAAACAGACAAAAAACACATAATATGACCTAATGGACTATACCTAATATCTACAGAATACAAAAAAAAATGAAATGTTTACCAAAATTGATCACATTTGGGTCAAAAAGTAAATCTCCACAAACTTCAAATGTCTGAAATCATACAGAAGAAATCCTCAAACTATAAAGCCAATGAGCTACAAATTAATAACAAAAATGTAACTAGAAAATCCCTGTGTATTTGGAATCACTTTTACATAACTCAAGAGACAAAGATGATATCACATCGAAACCAGAAATACATTGTACCAAATAACAAAGCAAATGCTACATATAAAACATATGCAATGTAGCCAGTCTTGCTGAGATAGAATCTGATTATCTCAAATGCATTAGAAATGACTAAAAATTATGAACTAAAATAAAAGGTAAGCAAAATAAAGAACAAATTAATGAAACAGAAAAGAAATGCAGGATGAAAAACATTAAAAGATGTCTCTTTTTGGAGAAAGCAGGAAACAACCTCCTTGACCTCCACCGCAGCAACTTCTTACTTGACACATCCCCAAAAGCAAGGGAATCAAGAGCAAAAATAAACGATTGGGACCTCATCAAGATTAAAAGCTTCTGCATGGCAAAGGAAACAACCCACAAAACTAATAGGCAACCAATGGAATGGGAGAAGATAGTTGCAAATGACATATCAGATAAAGGGTTAATATCCAGAATCTATAAGGAACTCATCAAACTCCACACCCGAAAAACAAACAACCCAGTGAAAAAACGGGCAGAAGATATGAACAGACACTTCTCCAAAGAGGATATCCAGATGGCCAACAGACACATGAAACGATGCTCAGCATCCCTCCTCATCAGGGAAATACAAATCAAAACCACACCGAGATACCACCTCATGCCAGTCAGAGTGGCTAAAATGAGCAAATCAGAGAACTC